>NC_051235.1:17191995-17351995 GCF_015220715.1 Pygocentrus nattereri | reverse complement strand
TTCCCTGCAGTCTACCCACATCTGTCAAGAGAAGAGTCAATGCCTTAAAGAATCTACAAGTCAAGAGTGCGCACATAGAAGCCAAATTTTACGAAGAGGTGCACGAACTAGAGAGAAAGTATGCTGCACTCTATCAGCCACTGTTTGATAAGGTTAGTCTGCCTTTGTGGTTTGTTTTCACACATGCTACTTTAGTGCCTTCGTAAGTGAACTCGTAAGTGAGCTTTTGTTTTTAAGGTGCCATAGAATGGAAAACTGTATCTACACTGGCGGATTAGAATAAGGAGAGTCTTGACTTGTTAATACTAATGCCCCCAAAATTTAAATACTACAGCAACAGAGAAACAGCAGAAAATGGCAGACTATCCTTTGTTCCAGGCTCTAAAGGCAAGGTCTGCATTTTTTAATGCTCTTGCCAAAGAACCTACAACTTTCTTACAGAAGGCCCAGCCAAAATTAACAGATATGGTTAATGTTCATCTTTATACAAGGGTACAGTTGGCTTCCTATTTGCCAGCTTCTTTATCGAATGTTCTGTTCCACTTTAAATGTTACAGCTTGTACACATGCCAGACTGTAACGTGGCACCATTTAAGGTGTAACAGAAAAATTCGCCAAATACGTCAGTGAATAGGAAGCTAGCCTTTTAACAAGATCCTGAAAAACTTTAATTCGAAGTTTTTCGTTTTCTCTGCACATTCCCTTCTGGACAGTTTCTTAAACCCTGGACAGTATCACACATCGTTTAACACTCTATAGAGTGGCAGTTTTAACTTTATCATCACAACACCAACCAAAACCTGTAGGTAGGAACCATGCTGTGTTATTTCATCCGCTCTATGATGGTTGGAGCCAGATCATTTTAAGTTGAAAGCTTTATAGTGAGCTAACAGCTTTAATTTAAGGTAACTAAATAGTCTAATGACGTAGTATGTATACAGAGCAATGTTATTTTTCTGCCTGTGTCTGTTTCAACATATTGCTTCTGTGTGAGCCATTGCAGTGCCTCACTGTTAACCAGCAAATTGGAGCAGAGCTTATCAAATTATTCATGAATCCACTAAAAAAGGGAAAACAGCTTGTTTTGTTCTAGGGCCAAATCATTTGGATGCAAATGGGCATGTAAAACCACATCTGGGCATTTTTCACCCTGACCAAAGTCACATACCTTCTATGTAGACATCAGAGAACATTTAAAAATGCTGAATAAATACTTTATATGGCACTTTTAAACAAAGGTTTTAGTTTAGGCCAAATTTCATTGCCATTATATCAAAATTGAATGACAAATGGACCAACAGAAAAGATCCAAAATGACTTGACATAAATTTTAATTGCACTAATTTTAGGGCTGTCAAACTGTAGTTTTCCAGTCTCCAGTTGTTTTGTACATTTCCATCCAGTAAAGTCTGCAAAATTATTAACATTTCCACATCAGTGGTGTGTTTTGTTGAAATGATTCTTAGATGTATTTGACGATAAACAAATTCATGACCGTACATGAAAATAATTTTGGTTTTATCAAGAGATCCGTAATGGAACTCATTAATGGGCCATTTAAAAGCTGCATTTCAGCAAGAGGACTACAGTTGAGGAGTCATAGCAACATACAGCGAGCAAGCACCTGGGCTCCAGTGTAGGTGCTTCGAATGGCCAAACTAGGAAAATGAGTTAACAGTGTTTAAAAAAAACAATTCTGGCATTCACAGGATATTAAAGCGCACCACTAATTAATATACATGAAAGTTAAGAACATTGTTGTCTCTCCTGTAACATTCAGATACAAGGTTTCGTTATGACAGCAAGGAAATAAGTAGCAGATTTATGGAGATGTGGATTTTGTATTAGATCGGAACCATGGTTAACATCCTGGAATGTACAGTACTGTGCGAAAGTCTTAGGCACCCAAGACACATTTTCAAAATCTATTTATTTATGTAGTATGTGTTTAAATGTTAATATTTTAATAAACAAAATGTATAGATTATTAATTAATAATTATAAAATGATGAAATAATAAATAGTGATGTTATGGATGTGAGTGTGTTTGTTTAACCAATTTCGAACCGCTCCTTAAGGAAGCCCATTATTATATGTAGTTAAAAAGCAGCTCCTGGTTTGATCAATCAGTGCTTCAGTAAATTGTGCTCATGATGTAATTGGTGATATTAACAAGTCTCTGTGGTGGCTGTGAAGGTGTCAATGAAAAAATGGACCCAAGAAATTCTTGGTACTTTTTATTGTTTTTATGTTTACTTGAATTATGAATATGACTTTATTCTAATGTATATTTTCATGTAACTCACTGCTGAGGTAAACTGTTTACAAATTTGCTTAGATGCCCAAAACTTTCGCACAGTACTGTATACTGTAAGAGTGATGTAGTTTTCTAACTTTTTCCCTTTCTTGACGCTGTTATGGTAAAGACTCTTTGAGGTAAAAAAAACCTCATGCCTGCAACCAAGGACTCAAAGCTAATTTTCTAAAAAAGCTGTCTGGGGCTTTCAGGCTTTTTTTCCCCTCATCGGCTTACACAGTTTTAGTGGAGTTCAGGCTCTTTCAGTTCACCAGTCATGGTGTTTTATTTCATTCTGCATTCCTTTTTGGCTCCAGAGGAAAGAAATTGTAACGGGTGCGGTGGAACCTACAGATGAGGAGTGTGAATGGCACAGTGACCACGAGGAGGAAGAGCTAGCAGTGAGTATTGCTCAATTAAACGTAAAGTTTTAGAGTGGCTCTACATCTAACTTTTTTCTTTGGTTTGGTTCTCCAGTTGCTTTCCAGTTACAGCTGCCTGAGTGTTGAAGCATTATACATTCTTTCAAGCTCTGCCCATATTTATTAGTTTAATTGCTTTGGTTTAAGTACTGGAAAGTGTGGACTTATCCAGTAACACTAGCAGGCAGAATAATGAAGCTGGAGCAGCACCAGAACTTCACATTTTGGTGTGCACTTGGTTCACACTAGGCTGTCACGGTTACTCAGTTAAACTCAAGGTAATACCATAGACAAAGTAATGACAGTAATTCCTTTTGAGATTAGCAGTTTGTATGATAAGTTTATTTATTTAACATGCATAAAAAGTAAGTAGTAAAAAAATGACATTAATATTATTTTTTAACCTTTTATCATGGTTTTATCACAATAAAACCATTAGTGATTATCACAATATTGCAATTTTAAAAACTGCTACATGTTTAAAGCTAAACAAACTATATTCTCAGTGTGTGTTTTTATGAAGTAGAACTGTGTATGGTAAGACAATTACCGTAATCCATAATCATTAATAAAATTATTTTGTATGTACTTAAATATGATTATCATATTTATATTTGCTAATCATATATTTGCTGTTATGGAGTGGAGAATCCCTGCTGTAAATGTTCCAAAGTGAACCATAGAATTAATTCATGTGCACAGAGAACACTTTTCTGTACAGTTAATGCATGATTAATTTTTATTCACTAAATGTGTCATACTGGGTTGGGGGGGGGGGGGGGGGTGCAAAAGTTCTGGCGATATGTTAAACTTATTTTTAACTAAATTTACATCTAGTTGACACCTGTTCCAGCAGACGTTTACAATGCGTTCAGTTTTACATGCTTGAAAATCTTTTCAAATATGTGCCAGATAATGAGATTTGATCTAGGATGAGCTTTTAATGAGGACTATATGTTTTGATCAGCTGATAAGGAATCAAGTTTTTTTGCCTTTCATATTTTAATGACTGTGAGTATACAGAGGGGTGTAGGGCCTGATCCTGTTACCTAGACACTTGCTAGAATGTCTGTGCACACCAAAGAACGCAGCCTTCTCTTTGTGGTTAAGAGTAAGGTGTGTAATCTGAGCCTGGCCGACCTTTTCAGGACGAGCTACAGAAGAAAGCTTCTATAGAGGAGCCGAAGGAGGAGGCCGCTGCTGAGGAGAACCCCAAAGGAATTCCGGAATTCTGGCTCACCATATTCCGCAGTGTGGACATGCTGAGCGACATGCTTCAGGTGAGCATGTCATTTTCCTCTCTCTCTCTCTCTCTCTCTCTCTCTCTCTCTCTCTCTCTCTCTCTCTCTCTCTCTCTCTCTCTCTCTCTCTCTCACTCTCTCTCTCTCTCTCACTCTCTCTCTCTCTCACTCTCTCTCTCTCTCTCTCTCTCTCTCTCTCTCTCTCTCTCTCTCTCTCTCTCTCTCTAATAATTGTATTTTTTAAATTCAACTAAACAAGCCAACATTTTAATTGTCAGTTCAAATATGCTTTACCTGTCATGGTATATTCTATTCGAAAAACTGTGAAATGTGAAGTTTCTGATGTTTTGGCATATTTTCCTTTCGAAACAAGGTGTATAAATCAATAGGTTGTTGGGATTTTCTTTCCCATTATTATGTCATGGCAAAGCAGTGCCTATAATCACACTCACCTTCCCCACATTTCACAACAAGCACCATTTCTGATGAAAACAGAAAAAAATGTGATGTTGTTGGATGCCAGGTTTACAGTGAGCCATGTTTTCTAGCCTTCTGTTGTATAGGCCAATAAGCACCTGGTTAGTTTCTGTATTTTATTTTAATACTGACGTGACGTGCCCTCTGAATGAATCCCTTTTTTGATTGAATATGTCAGTTCTTGGCTCTTGAAAACTGCTATAATACTATACTGCTAGACTACATGGGTGATGACAAGTACTGGGTTTGCTGACTTTAATCAGACTAGTGATACAAAACTGAGTTATAGGACAAGTCTAAGATAAGCACACGTTACTTAGATGTCTGTGAAAGAGGGGTCTATATAGGACAGCACTAAATTCATGTGTCGGCTAAGTCAGCAAGATAGTATAATCAGTAACCGCCATGCACTCAAAGTATAACAGGGCTGTGAATGCAAACTTTTACCATTCTGAAACACCCAGTTGCATCCTGGTCTGTGGTTAATGGTTTAAACATAAAAGGCCCCTGCACAACAAACACATTCACACAAACTTCTCAACCTTGTGATGTGCAATGGCGCCAACACTCTATGTCGAAGGGGGGCTGCACTTTGCGATTCTGAGCATTATTCAATTTCTCAGCGCTCCACTGAGCATTTTGCCATTACAACATTAAGTCAAAGCCATATCAAGTCCACAAAAAGCCACAACAGATCACATGTGCCTTAACCCTGAACAGAAACGGCCAATGAGATGGACGGATCAGAAAATTCTATGTTAAAGCACACTATAAAATGCTGAATTGAAGCCTTTTTATTTCTTTCACATATGACAGATCAAATCAAATCAAAATTATTTGTGTAGCACTTTTTACAACTGATATTGTCACAAAGCAGCTTCACAGAATTCCAGAAAAGACAAAGTTTTAACAAGAATGTAAAAACCCCCAGGTGAGAAAGCCAGGGGTGACAGTGGCAAGGAAAAACTCCCTCAGAACTGAGGAAGAAACCTTGGGAGGAACCAAGGCTCACAAGGGGGGACCCATCCTCCTCTGGTCAAACTCCCTACAAGTGATTATACTACTAATATTAATAGCAGGAGTATTAGTAGTAGTAATAGCTAGGGGTCTATGAAAACATTAATGTAGTTTTCCCAGCAGCTAGTCCAAGGCAGGCAGCAGTAGCTGGGGCGTGGGCAGCTGGTCTGAAGTGGTTAGCAGGAGAGCTCGACAGTCAGTCGTCCTTCAGTGTCCAGCCAGACATGTGGGCAGTCGTATAATTGGAAAAAAGGCAGGGAGATGTGGCTAATGACTCCGGCAGGTCTGACTTAACTAAAAGGACTGAAACAGTTTGGCATCCCTCCGCTCCATCGTCCACAAACCTGTGTGACCGCGTGCGAGTGGCAGGACGACAGCACCATTGTTTCAGTTTACTATAATTCCCTGTGTCCAAGGACCCCTGGATCTGCTGCCTTTATTTAAGGGGGAACATTACCTACCAAAAACTAAACTGAACAAGTGAGTTTTCAGCCTAGATTTGAAGATTGAGACTGTGTCTGAGTCCCGAACATTTTCTGGAAGATCATTCCAGAGTTTGGGGGCTTTATAAGAAAAGGCTCTTCCCCCCAGCGGCAGCCTTATGAATTCTAGGAACTATTACTAAGCCAGCACTCTGTGATCTGAGTAGTCCTGATGGCTTGTAATAGGAAATAAGGTCTTACAGGTACTCAGGAGTGAGCCCATGTAGGGCTTTATATGTCAATAAAAGAATTTTATATGTGATGTGTTCTTTCAAATTGGAGAAAATAGCTTATACTCTGAAAGGTAATACTGACTCCTTCTTTCCAAGTGGAATTCTTTTATACTGTATATTGATTCGATATCAGTCCTGCCCACCAACTGATTATAAATACAATAAGGAAAATAATAAAATTTTTATTTATTTATTTATATGGTGTTTGTCCCTATGTATAGATGTTGAGGTAGAGACGTATTTGCCTTTGTATTGTCTTTTGGTCATGTCGGTTGGTGCATTTGCCTTTGCATCTCTGTACGGGTGGGTGCTAATGTATGTTTTGTTTGGCACAAGCAGATTTTTGTAAATGCTAAATGGGGATTGTGTGGGGTTTTTGGTTTGTGCCCTTGTATTTTTGTATTTTGTTTGTTAACTTGGGAGAAAACAACAAAATCTAAAGCAAGGACTAGAACATATTATCAATGTTACCATCTTATTTTTATTGTGATTGCTGCTCCTGCTTTGAAATAAAAAAAATCAATATGGAATTTAACAGGCAGCCAGTGAAGTGATGATGGCACTGGACTGATATGATAAAAATTTTCTAGTTTTAGTGAGGACCCTGGCTGCAACGTTTTGGACTAGTTGAAGTTTGCTTAGATTCCTGCTCGTACATCCTGATAGTAGTGCGTTACAGTAGTCTAGCCTAGAAGTAATAAATGCCTGTACTAGTGTTTCTGCATCAAGCAGGGACAGGGCATTTTCTTATGCCCTAGAGATGCTGCCTATGTGTTGATCTAATGATAAATCTGAATCAATTATGATCCCAAGATTTTTTTGCTGCTGAACTAGGTGTAACTGGAAAGTCAGCGAGATTTAAAATTAAATCTGGATGGACAGATGTCTTTTAAAGAACAAGTATATTAAACTGAGGGGAAAAAAAGAGTAAAATATACCTCCTTTAAGGGGCCAAGGGCAATTCTACACAGATTAAAGACATTTACAGTACTGTGTGAAAGTCTTAGGCACCCAAGACACATTTTCAAAATCTATTTATTTGTGTAGTAAGTGTTTAATTGCTGAGAAAAGTGTTAATATTTGAATAAACCAAATTTATAGAATATTAATAATGATATATGATATTAACAAGTCTCTGTGGTGGCTTTGAAGGTGACAAGGAAAAAATATGGACCAAAAAAATTCTTGTTACTTTTTGTTGTTTTTATGTTTATATGAATTATGAATATGACTTTATTCTAATGTATATTGTGATAAACTCACTGCTGAGGTAAATTACTGTTTACAAAAAACTGTTTACAAATTTGCTTAGATGCCTAAAACTTTCGCACAGTACTGTATATGATTACATTTCCACTGGACTGCTCACATCTATGTGTAGTTGGGTTTTTTGCTGGCTTCCAATTATATTTCTGTTTTTTGTTTTATATATATATATATATATATATATATATATGTTTTATGTAATTACCTGTAGAGGGAGTTCTAATCTTCTTCAGTTTTTCCCCTAATTTAGTCATGGCTGTGACCTTCGTGCTAGTTAGGTCTCCCCATCACATGATGCTACCAAGCACGTTGAAGGCTAGCATGTGCTTCCTCAGACACACAAGGCCATTCATTCCAAACTGCTACTAACAACATCGCTGGATAGCTTAACGCACTTCTGTGATGTCAGCGAACAGATGTTTGTTGGCTCGCATCATAGTGGACAGGGTCATATGGTGTATGTGATGCATACTGTATTATGTCTCCTCAGACACTGCACATATATACATATTCACATTCATCTCGTTTAGCTTATTTACGTAGGCTCGTGTATCTGCTCTCATGTTTTTTTTATATATTCCATTGTAGTTTTTATTTGCCCCTTAGTTAAATGTTTTATTTTGTTGTTAATGGTTTGTTTCATATGTTAAATGTCATGCATGTGTGCACTTACCAAGACACATTTGCTGTATATGTAGTATATTTGGCAAAATTAAGTGAATCTGATGCTGTTTCTAACAACCCAGCAAGAGATGAGGCCAGTTATGCTGTCTTGGACTCTCAGCCACAGACGGCTGAAACTCGGAGGGGGGTACTTTTTTGAGTGAAAAGGTTTAGAATAGCAACAGATAACTATAAAAAGGTTAAAGTACTTGGAATGCAGTGGTTTATAGTATTGACCAGCTATTTTTTAGTTCATTTAGTTCAGTACACAGACTGCAGAGTTTTAGAATTGAATAGTTTCAAACCAGATTGACCAGTTGTTTCTTTTGTTTTCTTAAAGTACCTTGTAGAGTTGGCTTTACACATACAAGAAATGCATATTATAAATACAATTTTTTCTGTTAGCTGGTATTTATTTCAAAAAAGGTATATACAAAAATGTCATTTTCAAATGGATATACAGCACCTCTTCAGTTGTTTTTTTTGTAAGTCTATTCCCTGTCACATTATGCGCATTACTTGTTTCAGTACAGTATGCAAGTACAGTCAATAGTATTTGAAGCATAATGTGATGAGAGAAACATATGATGTGATCATTTTATGAAAGTGCAGACCCAGCAAGGTGCTCTTCTGACCAGTCAATAACTCCACCTTTCTTTCTTCCAGGAACACGATGAGCCAATACTTAGACATCTACAAGACATTAAAGTAATATTTTCTGGTCCTGATGAGCCTATGGTAAGGACCAATCCAATTTTGTTTTCAGTGTATTGTTCACATTGTAGCCAGCAAGAGGTATTATAGGACTCTTTTTATGCATAAATTAAGTCTAACAGCCTATGCAAAAGATAATTCCCTCCCACTGACAATGCCTAGTCCAAGCCTTTTAATCTGTGATCTGAAAACACTGTAATTACTGTTTACTGTAATTGCATTTTTTTAGATTGTGCTTGTGTTACTTATGATGGCCTTCTGCTGAGCTGTCTACAGTACACCCAGTGAGAGCGTTGTGTTTATGTGTGTGTGTGTGTCTTTGTGGTTTATCTCCTTTTGGCAGAGTTTTACATTAGAGTTTCACTTTGAACCTAACATCTACTTTAAAAACACCGTCCTCACAAAAATGTACAAGATGAAATCTGAACCAGAAGCTGAGGATCCGTTCTCATTTGAAGGGCCAGAGATTATTGACTGTGAGGGGTAAGTGTCTAATTGTCTAAAAAGTGGTAATTGTACAGCTTTCCCACTTTCTCTAAATGTAATCAATACATGTTTGGAATCCAGATTTTGCTTCTTTGGTTAAGACCTGGAGCTGTGAGGCTAACATTGCTAACAAACATTAGAAGTCAGTAGTCACCCAAATCCTTACGTAAGTACGTCCTCAACACGTCTCTCAGCCTGCTCAAACTGCATCTAGGTCTTCATTAAGGATGCACAGACTTTTCACTGTTGTTTTGGACACAGTAAGACTTGCTATGAGCTATAAGAAATGAACAAAACTTGTCTGCAGGCAGACGTTTTAGACAGGGGATGTGCTGAAAAGCAACTGACTGTCACATGCACACATCATGCAGCACGGAACATGTCTGTTTGTTTGTCTTTTAAGTTACTGTTAATCTTGAGTGTTTAAACTGAAGTTATATGTTTACAAGTAGAAACAAAGAAATCTCAAATATTATGTAGCATCCATGCCTGTGTGATGAACAAGATTTTATTGGGATGGGGCAGAATTCGGCATAGCACTGTTGTCTTTAATGGCTGATTGTGGCATTTCACTACACAGTGAAATTTTGAGCATACTAAGCAGTTCTCCAGACTAACTTTTCCACTGGTTCCACTGGTGCTACCAACTTTTTCAGTTTGTCGCCCTAGCACATGATTTGGTAGCACTGTGTTTTTAGGTACAGTCTGCACAATTTGTGCAGTTTTTTAAGTTAAACAATCTTCAAAAAAAATCTTCTACAAATTCAAAATTAGTGAATATTTGCAAAAAAAACAAAGTTTATGTGTTTGAACATTAAATATCTTGTCTTTGTGGTGTATTCAATTGAAAATAGGTTGAAAAGGATTTGCAAATCATCGTATTCTGTTTTTATGTTTTACACAATGTCCCAACTTCATTGGAATTGGGGTTGTAAAGCTGACCACAAGCCAGTTGTCTAGGTGTGAAAGATCAGTGAAAAACTCAGTGTTTGCTGAACTTTAGTGCCTGCTATGCGAACAAGCACCCTGTCATTTTTCCTGTCCTTCTGACGGCAGATGTGAGATTGACTGGTACAAAGGCAAAGATGTTACAGTCAAAACAATCAAGAAGAAACAGAAGCACAAGGGCCGGGGCATCGTAAGGACGGTCACTAAACAAGTGCCCACTGACTCCTTTTTCAACTTCTTCAACCCCATTAAAGGTACAAAACTTGTAGAATTGTTTGGAAATTAGTGCTGATTTAATAAAAAAAAACTACATACAAGAGACCAGGAGTAGTTGACTAGTTTAAATAACGAACCTGTTATATAATTTCTCTTTTTTCTTCCTTCACAGTTTCTCCAGATAATGAATTGGTAAGTCTGTTTCTCTGCATTGACTTACATAGACATGGCTTTACAGAGGACACCATTTTATACAATTCTGAAAGGCACTCTCATGATCTTGGCGCTCAATTTCAAAATACATTATATTTCCAAAAGTATTTACTCACCCATCCAAATCATTGAATTCAGGTGTTCCAATCACTTCCATGGCCACAGGCGTATAATGCCAAGCACCTAGGCCTGCAGACTGCTTCTACAAACATTTGTGAACAAATGGGTCGCTCTCAGGAGCTCAGTGAATTCCAGCGTAGTACCATGATAGAATGCCACTCGGACAACAAGTCCAGTTGTGAAATTCCCTCGCTACTAAATATTCCACAGTCAACTGTCAGTGGTATTATAACAAAGTGTGACTGGGAACGACAGCAATTCATCCACGTGGTAGGCCACGTAAAATGACAGAGCGGGGTTAGTGGATGGTGAGGCGTATAGTGCGCAGAGGTCGCCAACTTTCTGCAGAGTCAGTCGCTACAGACCTCCAAACTTCATGTGGCCTTCAGATTAGCTCAAGACCAGCATAGAGAGCTTCACGGAATGGGTTTCCATGGCCGAGCAGCAAAGCGGTTGAATGCAGTGGTGTAAAGCAGTGCTGCTGGACTCTAGAGCAGTGGGGACATGTTCTCTGGAGTGATGAATCACACTTCTCCATCTGGCAATCCGGTGGACAAGTCTGGGTTTGGCGGTTGCCAGGAGAACGGTACTTGTCTGACTGCATTGTACCACGTGTAAAGTTTGGTGGTGGGGGGATTATGGTGTGGGGTTTTATTTCAGGATTTGCGCTTGGCCCCTTAGTTCCAGTGAAAGGATGCTTAATGCTTCAGCAGACCAAGAGATTTTGGACAATTTCATGTTCCCAACTTTGTGGGAACAGGTTGGGGATGGCTCCTTTCTGTTACAACATGACTGCGCACCAGTGTGCAAAGCAAGATCCATAGGATAAGTGAGTCTGGTGTGGAAGAACTTGACTGGCCTCACCGCATCTTGTTAGAACACCTTTGGGATGAATTAGAGCGGAGACTGCAATCCAGGCTTTCTCATCCTACATCAGTGTCTGACTTCACAAATGCACTTCTGGTAGAATGGTCAGAAATTCCCATAAACACACTCCTAAACCCAGAAGAGTTGATGTTGTTATAGCTGCAAGGGTGGGCCGACATCATATTAAACTCTATGCATTAAGAATGGGATGTCACTCAAGTTCATATGCGTGGGAAAGCAGATGAACGATTACCTTTGGCAATATAGTGTATGTTGTAGCTGACCTTTCGCATTTATGCCAAATAGCTTAGCAGTTACAAATGTTAAAACTGATCCTATAAAAGCCTTCTGATGTGAGCAGAAAATACATCCGCTGGGCAGTAGGGTAAGGAATGGTACAATTACAAACCCATTATAGTATCATAAACGAATACCTGTGTTGTGTTTAGTTTAAGGCTGCAATTAACAGTTTCTGTAATTGATTAATCAGTTCATTATTGCTTCTGGAAAATAAAGTACAGCTAGTAGTCTGTTGCTAAGTAAACATTTCTTGTCAAGCTTCTTTCAACAATTAAAAAATACAAGGACCTTATCTACTAAATCATATTTGTTAAAAACAAAGAAAACTGCTATTAGCTACTTATATAAACTACTGATATAAACCTTTTTCACTGCCCTAATAGATCACTGTATTGTTTAGTCTGAAAAGTACTCAAATAACCGAAACATCTTACATGGCAGCCCATGTACCATTGTGGAGGTAGTTAAATTCTACAAAACCTTCACATTGCTAGTCAAATTAGTTCTCCTCTAATGATTAAGCAAAGATAAATTTGTTAGTTTGTGTGTAAAGTAACATATTATCCAACCTGTCATTACTGAGAACACAGCTGTTTTAGACACACAGTGCCCTAAACATGCTCACTACACATGAAAGCGCATTAACCATGTGCAGTATGTCAGCTTTTTCCAAAAACATCTGTCCACATGAAAAGGATTTTTAAAAATCTCCACTCTGGAGACCATACATAAAGCAAGTGTTCAGTGACGTAAAGCTCTGTTTTCATGAGGCTGGAAGGCCAAAAAAAAGATATTTTCAAAAGATATTCATATATATGCAGGCTGTGTGCTCTAGTGCACAAACAGCTCTGGTGAGGGATATGTACAACTTAGCTGTGCAGTTCTGTGAAAATGCAGCTCGTCCCTTCAGCTAACTATTTATTTTACTAAACTAACCAGAGCTAACTGAAAAGTAGAAAACACGCCTTTTTTATTTAATTTTAATTTAATTTATTTTCATTACAGTTTTAGCAATTACTCACCATGCTGAACCTATCTATATTTTCCCTCTTTCAGTCAGGTCATGTAAATCGGGAGCAGAAAAATCATCAAGCCAGCTAATCGATAACCACATTCGTTGCCAATGATTTTTGTGTAATGTTGTTTAGTTGTTGGAGCCCTAATTTAATTACCCTTCTTGCAGGTGTACAGATGTGAGATGTGAGAAATAGTGCAGACCATTGATTGGTCAAACACTGCCAGTCAAGTGAGATGGCAGCCGTTTCTTAATAAAAACCAAAAAACATAATTAATTTACGCTTCTGTTGTGTGATGTGACTGGCACTTTGGCAGAGAGATCTGGGTCCAGAACAGCAACTGTGCTGTGTAGTACTTCACTGCCTAGTAGAAAAAGGCCATCTCATAGAACAGTGCTGGTGTTTTATCATAAATTACTATGGTTTCATAGGTTTTTATATACCTTAGTATCTTCAGTAGTTACTGTTGTTGGTAATTAGTTTGTGAATAACATTGACCTAATGTAAGTTAAATTAATATTTTTATGTTTAATTGATTTTTAGAGTGTTGATGCAGCATTGTGTTGAGAACCTGTTTTGTTTTCATGTACTCTGACAGGATGAGGACTCTGAGTTCACTCTAGCCACAGATTTTGAAATTGGCCATTTCTTCAGGGAGAGGATAGTACCAAGAGCTGTGCTGTACTTCACTGGAGAGGCACTGGAGGATGATGAGAGCGTAAGTGAACATTTCTCCTTAAACATTTTAAGGCCCAGCACAGTATTTTTTCATCTTAATCAAAATGTTACGTCAACAGAAAGTATCCAACATTTGTTGGGCACTGCAGAGCATGAAATAATATCTAAATTATGTTTTTTTTTGTATACTGACCCCTGACCACCCTTTAGGAATTACACTTTATTTGGCTTGGTGTTACACGTTACAAACACTAATTGACTATGGCAAATCATAAGCTAAGTTATATTGCGTATTCATGAGCGGCAAAATCAACTGACCCTCCTGCACTACACAGATTTTTAAAAATGGCCTACAGAGGCTTATAATGGGAAATCGAAATGAGGGTGTTTTTGCATTTTAATCTGCTCTTCCTATGTAGTTTCTGGATGCCTTCTGTCACGTCTTTTGACGAAAAGAAGATGATCTTCCAAAACCAAAAAGTCAAAAGATTTGTGTTATTTTCGGTCACATATCACCATTTTAAGCCAGCAATCAAAAGCATAGGATTTTACACTTCAGTCACTTTTTATTGTTCCTCTGATGAAAGAAGTCAATAATAAGTTCGCAGTGATCTAAATCCCGTCCTGAATGTGTGTGTATCAGAAACAATCACTGTGCAGAACTTGAGACAGCAGAAAACACGGTAGCTCACAGATGCTTCAATTCCACATGCTGACACATTTTACTGTACAGGATAGGCCTGGGCATGGTGGTTCAGTGTAATCTGATATCAGCAATGAGAAAGTCACACACGCGCACACACACACACACACATTATCTGAGCTGCTTCTCTCTCAGGGTCGCGGGTGAGAGAGTCAATGATAAACTAAATTTTGCTAAGTATTTTTAAAGATCATCTGTGCCTAATGCCCAACGTGGGCATGCACACTGCCAAGCTACTTTTAGGGGAACTTTTAATGACTAAGTTAACAATTTTTAAAATGATGATGTTAAACATGCTTAAACATCAGTGTGTGCTTGTTTGTTGGGTTAGGATGGTGCAACAACTGCTAATAATTTAGCATTTTGTGTATGTGTAGATGTATAATGCTATGGAAATGCTCATGATTTTTATTTTTATTTTTTTGTCTGTGTGTATGTTCTTAGTTTGAGGAAGAAGAGCTTGATGAGGGTGAAGAGGAGGTATGTATGAGTCTATTACTTTAATAACTAATCTGTTCCTTTGTTTTAATGTCTCTGATGATATGTTTTGCAAAACAGGACCAAGATGATGAAATGGATGAAGAGGAGGAGGAGGGAGATTCTAAGGTTGGTTTTGAAATTGGGACAAGGAATTAATTAGTAGCACTGTCTCACCAATCAATTCTTTATATGCTATCTGGTCATTAATTCTTATGGGTACTTGAATATCAGAATTATTCAGAATGCACATCCCTGTTCCGTACTGTCTCACAAATCAAATGTTTGTGTTTTTGAGTACTTGTCGTTGTCATAATGGTCCTGTTTTTTGTCAGTCCTGCTGTTTTGTATTTTTGCAGTATACAGCCATCTTGTTTGTTTTAAATGTTTGAGATGTTAATGGTGATTGGTTGTTCTCCTTCCCCCTCCTACCCTGAACCTCACTCTCCCCCAATTACAGGCATAAGTCATTTCTCACCTCATGCATTTCTAGGTAAGGAAGAAATGTCATGAGCTCATTTCACTGTGGTCTTGTGCTCGCCGACCCTCATTTGAGCTTCTATGTTGTCTCATCATATCGTTTCACCACCATACTTTCCTGACTGTTAACCCTATTTCGTTTCTGTCCCTAGTATGCTCCATTTAATCTTCTTTGTTCTTTCTTTTGGTCTGTCTGAAGAAGGCCTTGTCCAGGCCCTCTTAGGAGTTAGAATGCATTTGTTAGGTCTGAGGACTGGAGAAGGCCTTTGTGTTCTTGTCTTTCTGTCTTTTCTGTCAGTGCTATTTAGAACCATCCTAAACCCATTAGAAGAACTGCTGAACAGTGCTATTAATTAGATTAAAATTAAAATGACTTTTGTACTAAATTATTTATTAATTTTGGAAATTGTATTAAATATCACATGCTTAAAAATTTTGATGAACATGAAACTGAAGCATTTTTTGCTGCTATTTAGTGCAGACGGTCTTGGGTCATTATTTTCTGTTCAAAGACCTCTGTTTCTGGGCCAAAAACTAGCTTACCACTAGCAGCAATTCCTTCTTGGGTTTTATATTATCAGAGAATAGGGCTACTTGATGCCTGAGGACCTTTCAGTAACAAAGACCTGAGGTCCTAAAACAGTCTATTTAGCAGCGAGTTCAGTCCCTGAGTTTTGAGCCAGAGATGTAGGTTACCATGGCAGAGCACTTGGTGGGGGTTGGATTGGGTTTTTTGGATTGGTTCTGTTCGTGCTGGAACATACTCTCTCCCCATTGAAGGTATATATGAGAAATGAAAGAGTGGTGCTTTTATTAAATATGCTAACATGTTTATCATGCCACATCCATATAATGATTTACAAATCCTCTAATGCAGTTCAACTTCAAAATCAGTTGATGTGCTGGATCAGGGGTGTTGAGGCAAGGAATATTTGAAATTTTGCAGAGCAGTGGAGCCTCAGTAGCAGCAGAATTAGTGCTCCTTTCAAGTCGACTCGGTTTTATTGGGAAGAATGATTTTTCCACCAGGAGGCGCTACGTGAACTCCCTTTGAAGTTGGATGCATCACAATTTTTGATACAGCACAAATTGGCCAAGTGACAAACTTTACAGTATAGGCTAAAATCCACAGAGGCAAGTTGATTGCTAGCTAATGAACAAGTATTTTGTATTTTACAACCATCATGGTTTTTATTTACTTCTGACGTAAATCACCAGATTGTGACTAGCCAGGTGAACAAGTTCCTCTTCTGAGAATACTACAGCTTAAGTTGTACTTAAAAGCAGCACAAGGAGCACTTCTCTATGGGGTGTTTGCTGAAAGCCATAGAACAGTACATATATGACTAAAAAGCATTACATGTCTCAAATAGGTCATTCTGGTTTTGTGCCACTCTTTAGTGTCATATATACCTTTTTTTAAATCTTCCTTTCTCCCTCCCATGCTCTATTAGTTCTAGTCTTTGGGTTGTGGTAATGTTCTAAATGTGGTGTTCTCTCTCCCTCCCTCTTTCTCCCTCTCCCCTCCCTAGAGTGGGGAGGCCCAACCTGCAGAGTGCAAACAGCAGTAATAGAGATTCCTCTACTGCCCCCTACAGTAACTCAAACTGGAACCTGCTCGGCGTCGCCTGATTTCTGCAGAGCACAGCCGTCCTCACAAAGCAACAGTGGAAAACATCAGCAGACAACAGAATAACACGTTGCATGACTTGTGTGAAAATTTGTCCTGCCCACTTTTCATTTTCCCCATGACTGTATGTGTGGACGGAGGGTGTTATGAACTGTGGGTAGGACAAAACTACAAAATCCCGTTAACAGCTGTGGGATATTGAATTCAGAGCAAACTGCCGATGTTCTAGAAACTTTTAGATTTTTTCTTCTGTTTGTTTTTTTTGTTTGTTTTTATTTTTTAATCCAACAACACATTCCAGAGGCCCTTGTATTGGAATGAAGTCAGTCCCAAAGTTGATTGAGCTAATTTAACTTTTTTGACGTGATATCATAGTTTACTCAGGGTTTTTTATGCCAAGAAGACGTGAGCATACTCCGTTGTGAAACCATTGATGAGAAATTAAACCCACTTAAAAGTTTTTTCCATTCCAAAACAACAAAATTTTTTAAATCCAGTTCCACTTTCTCTGAAGTTATTTATGTGATTTTTGCTTTTTTAATGGTTTTCAACTAGACATTGTTCTTGCGGCCCTGGCGGACTCTGCGAGAGCGTGAGAGAGTGGTCTCTCTGCTGTATGTACTGTGCCCTGTGGAGTTTGCCTCTGCCCCCAGCATTTAACAACAATGCTGTTGCTTTACTGCCCCAACAAACGCTTACTAAAGAATTAAACATGAATATTGCCAAATTGTGCAAGTTTTTTTTTTTGGGGGGGGGGCTTCCCAACCACAATCTTAGCTGGAATACATATTATCTAGATTAATTTCATTTAACCCAGATTTATTAGTATATATGCGCATGAAAGAAAAAACATGCAGTCAGCGTTTTTCTACAATGGGAGGACGAACAGCTTTTAACCACCAGAGGGCAGTGTAGAAGGACATGATTAAGTCTTGGCAGTACAGTTCAGGTTCCACAGCAAAACTTGAATGTGTAGGATATGAAATATGTAGGATTATGTAGATCATTCTGACTTTACAAAGATTAAAAGATGCCATGTGGTGCTGTCAGAAACAGTACAGGACTGTCAATGTAGTCCGAGTTTGAAGATGAAGTTTTGTTTTTCATATGTTTTTAAAGAAAATCAGTGTCTTTCCAGGTAGATGATTGCTGGAAATTATCGTTGGGATGGAGAAAGAGTGTCAGTAGCAAAGGAAGTAAAAGGATTACCCAGAGCTACCCTGCTCTGATCAAACAGTGTTCCCAGCATTCCTCATAAAGATAAATGTCTGTGGCAAAATATCAATGTGATATGAAAATAGGAAAGAAATCCAAACTCTAAGATAAAAGATTCTTCAGTCTTTGCTTGTGGACTCTCCTCTTCAGCCAAGTCAGAGTCCTGAGTATGTGGTCAGTGATTTGCTTTTGTGTCTGATTTTAAAGTATTTTGACCCATTCCTGTCCTGGCAGGGGTAGAAAGATTTTGGTAGAGATGTCCTGGTATTTGATGAAGTCTAGCAGGGTCAATATGGATTACATGTAATCTACCAATTTTAATTGAGTTTGTTCAAAAAGGCTGAACAGTAACGAACCATGCAACGTTTCAAAAGCTCCAAAATACTGGAAAACAACAAACTAGGAAGTCTTTAAAAGCCATCATTAAGAAATGTACTTAAAAACGCAGCAAAAAAAACTATATAACTGGATGTGACTGTCATCTCTGTTTGTGTAAGTGGCCATCTAATGAGTGCTGTTTCTCAGAAGGTAAATTTTACTTTATAATAAATGTCAGAGTATTGTCTCCAAACCAAGGTAACATCAAGTAATTCATCAGGCTCAAGGAAATAGAATCATTTAGGACTATTATTGAAAGGACATTCAGTCAATTCCAGCCAACAAGTGAGAGGAATTTGTCATTTTACAAGAACAGTTCCAGTGAGCCAAGCTGTCAGTTGAGACTAATAGAAAATGTCTGAATAGCCTTTAAAGTGAAGGCTATGCTCTAGTCAAATTCAGTGATGCTGGCCTTTTCCAAACATGTCTCGTGCCTTTATACTTCGTGTGATTAGTGTAATCGGTGGTATCATGGCATTTTTATTATGCCTGTATCACATGTGATCATTATCACATACATTCCCTTGTCACTATATAGGGAACAGCCTGGCCAAGAGGTGAAAACGCATGCTGTCAGATGTACAGTATAAATTCATACAGGCCCTCTTACATCATCTTTTAATGAGATGGTGTGTCAGGAATCGCATGCTTTATCATGTTCCCTTTGATGGAGAGCAAGATAAGCAGAAACTGGAAAGTTATATATAAAGAACATGCCAGCTATAAATCCCAGCGTCGCACTGGCAGACTGAGACAGCTAGCTACTGTACCAGTCGACTGTGTTCAGAACAGTGAAAGTGTAAAGTAGCTCCAAACACGCTTATTGTAATGATCAGATTAGAACCTTTGCATTAGGTTCTCCACGCAAATCCCTTTTTAAAACATGGCTCTTTAAGGAACCAAAAAGCCTTTTTGTGGCCTTTTTTGTTCAGGCATTACTTGTATCTGTCCTAGAAACAACTTTCAGGCATTTACACCTAAGCCTAGATGAAAATCTCTTGAAGGTGATGGTTCCATTAAGGATTAAATGCGTGCAGTTTTTCCTCTCACTCATGGTAAGATGGTATGATGGTAAGATGGTAAGATGGTAAGATGGTATGATGGTAAGATGTTATGATGGTAAGATGGTATGATGGTATGATGGTAAGATGGTATGATGGTAAGATGTTATGATGTTATGATGGTATGATGGTATGATGGTAAGATGGTATGAGGGTAAGATGTTATGATGGTATGATGGTATGATGGTAAGATGGTATGATGGTATGATGGTATGATGGTAAGATGGTATGATGGTAAGATGGTATGATGTTATGATGGTATGATGGTAAGATGGTATGAGGGTAAGATGGTATGATGGTATGATGGTAAGATGGTATGAGGGTATGATGGAATGATGGTATGATGGTAAGATGGTATGAGGGTAAGATGTTATGATGGTAAGATGGTATGATGGTAAGATGGTAAGATGTTATGATGGTAAGATGGTATGATGGTATGATGGTATGATGGTAAGATGGTAAGATGGTATGATGGTATGATGGTAAGATGGTAAGATGGTAAGATGTTATGGCGTTTGGTGTCTGAAGTTTGCTTCTTGTGTTTTGCAGCGGAGCTACGATGCTAATGTTTCTAGAAGCCAGTCTCCCAAATCTTCCAAGAGTACATGCCTAAAACTTCACGCAAACAAGCTGATGTGGTTCAGAGTCACAATATGACTTACTAATAGCCATAAAAAAGGACAAAACGTCTCTAGCTGAAAGAAGGAGCAGGATAACTGGAATAACTGGAATCTTTCCTTAGCTCAGGTATCACTCACTGCAAGACGGGTCGGGGGTCACAGCGGGGGGTGGTGTGAGTAGAGAAGCTAACTGTATGTACTCAAAATCAATAAAAAGGACCCGCCCTTCCATTAGGCGATATAGGCAAATACTAGGGGCGCCGTCTGTCCAGGGGGCGCTCGCGTGCATTTTTTTCTTTTTTTTATTTTTACAAATGAACAATTAATAAATATGAAAACAAGCAAAGTCCACATAATCCTAACTTCATTGTTTAATAATATTAGTCAAATTAATAATTATTGTAATAACAACACACAACACCTATCACCCCCCCCCCTCCCCCGCCCGTTACTGTTTCTCTGTGAGGAAAAAGACCACGCCACGGAGTGAGTGACATCTCCCCGTAAAGATGTCTGAAAGGCAGAAGTCCTCTGGTGCCCAGGGCAGAAAAAGGAGAAAAGAGGAGGAAGAAAGACAGCGAAAAACAGAGGTAATACAATATGGTGAATTGTGTATGTTGTACAGTAAAAGTTCCCTTCAGAAAAATAGTTCCTAGCTAGCAAGTGATCAGTTGCCCCCTTCCCTAAACTCATTTAAAGACATTTGAAAAGACCCCCCCCCCCCATTTTCACTAAATAAACAGGTCTTAATCCTCGTCAATAAGCAGAACGTTGTTCTCTGCACTTTATGTAAAATAGTTTTAAAATATTTTTTGTGCAGCACCTTTATATTTATTTATTTATTGTTATACGGTTATATTTATAATTCGTTTACTTTTTATTTGTTTCTTTAATACTGATTTTACTGTTTTTTTCGTTCTAAAATAAAAAAAACCTCAAAAACATAAAGCTTTTCAGTGTCTGTGTGAGTGTATAAACCCGATGATTGCAGGGGGCACCACATTGGTCAGGGCCGGCTCTGTCAATATATATGTCCAATTACGAACTTGAGGACCATGTTTTTTGCACAAATGAGCCTCACCTGTTTGTTTCAGCACTGAATGTACACTTTGATTCTGGGATCAGCCTCTTAGCGTGAAGCTGAATATAGATTCTTGTTTGAATTGTCCGTTCAGTATGATAAAACTGCATAATTAAAAGTGCCCAGTGAGCAAAAACATGTAAAAACGACGTCTTCATTACGTGTTACATGGTCGTCTGAAAGACGTCAGAGAGTGCAGAATGAAAGTTTTTAGGACATCGTTTAGACGTCACCTTTTAGACGTCCTGTAAACATTGAAATCCAGCCTTACTGCCTTGTAGACATCAATTATGTGCAAAAAATATCTGGAAATAGCTCTTTAATTTCTATTGAACTTAAAGGCTGAATGTATATGCTTAACTAAATCAATGGCATGTCAATACTTAGAACAGCATTTTATTTTATTTCAACTCAGAGAGAAAGAGAAGAGAGAATAATAACATTTGAACCTCTCAGACTCCTTAAGTATAAAACAGTGCAGTTACAAACAAGCCATTGCAGTTACACAATAATTCAGTGTAGTCACTGAACTGCTTTCAAAATAAAATACTAAATAAGTCCGTGCTTAAAGGGGTTAATGATGGCAGCCCACACCCCCCCCATTCTTCCAGGTGCGTGTTTCAAGTGGTCAGATGCTGCAATCCGGATCTCCGCTTCAGTGACACTTTTGTCCCATTTTGTACTTATGAATCATAATAAAACATTCAAAGTTGAAACTCCCACCAATTAATAAAACTTATTTTCAGGATATATGAAAACGCTTAACTACAGAATACAGGTGTGTGTCTTCAAGGGCCTTCTTTTTCTTTTTCCCCTTTCCCTTCATGTTGAAGCTGCCCATGAGGTTGTTAGTTAAGAGCCTTAGAACAATAAAAGTAGTCGATACATGAGCCAATTTAAGGGGAGCCTGGCCACTTCCTATTTCTGCAGTTATATTAAAAACATGACTGTAACATGCCAGGGGTGCCCCCAATCGAGTCCTTAAGGAATGGGGCTGAATGAACTGCTAAAAAGTTCAAATGGTTTCCAACCACCAGCACCTTCTTTGAATTTTGGAAAGTAGAGCTACATATTTCACTGAAAAAGCAAAAGCTTACTTGTGTATTTCCTTTTTTCTGCTACAGATTTTAAGCGGAACACTAGCATTACAGCTACTGAGGGCTGCCGGTGAGCTGATCAGCTCATTAATGGAATAAAGCAGCTTGCTTGCTTTGCTTGAGTTCAAATGTGCTGTTCTGTCTTCAGGAAATAAATGTATTCTTTTATATAAAAATGTTTAATCATTTACAAACTATGCTTTTGCTCAAATGCTCCATATTAATCCACTCATTTTGGACTCGCCTGGGAGCCCCCTCTAGCCTTTAAGAGAGCTCTCCTCTCTACATATTCTTTGTCAATACTTAAAAATGCACTCCTACCCGAACCTCTCTTGCATTCCTGTCCTGAAGTCTACACTCTTCCCTTTCAAACTCATCAACACTGTCCATTTTAACCAAATGTGTATCAAACAGAGGCGGCTCAGCTCTCCAAGCCACTTTACCTCCTCATGTATGTCTGGAAGTCTTGACAACGCTCGCTTCTGAAACACTAACCACACAATCACAATAAATCCTACCTTAGTTCAAATTTATGAAGATCTCAGTTTGTATTTATCATTGTAGACATGTAATACCAGTGTTAGATGCAGAAAATATTTCAGGCGGAACATTAATATTAATGTCATGTTCATAACAGTAACCAATAACTCATTATCTGTTTGCACTAATCTTATGTGATGTGTATGAAGACAAATTCTCAATGCAACAATAAGTGAAATTACGAATAGTAACAGTACAAGATTAAATTAGATTAAAAAAGGGTGAGAGAGAGAGAGAGAGAGAAGGGGTAAGAGCTTACAAGCCTCTGACATGGGAAATAGGTTCAGAGTGTAAGGCAGAATGGAGCCAGGCAGAGGCAAATTCACATCTGGAAAGCAAAAGAATCATGTCAGGTCAAGAGACAGTAGTGAGAGAAATGCAAAACTTAAAGGAAAAAGCGTTGGGAGTCTAAAACAGGACAGGAACCTTGAGATAATTTGAATTTGAGCTCTAAGACACTGTTTAATAATTTAAATGCAGAGTCTGTGGCCTGAAGCAGCTGTTTTTACCAATTTTATTTTACTCTATTATGAATCAAATGACTTACCAGAGGACTGAGAGGCTCTTCCACCATTAGAACTAGAACTTAGACTGCATCTGTAACAATCTGAAATCAAGATATAAACAGTACTGCAGTCACTAAAATTTACTACACAAAACCTGAAGGTTGATATATGATTGTAATTGTAGTTCAGCTGGTTGACACTAGTTTTAAAAAATCTATGCTGTAAAAAACAAAACCAGTTATTGTGCCCACTGCTAACCAGGAGGCAGAAGGTTACTAATACCATGAGAGCTAGAGCAATCTGGACTGTGTCTGGGATGATCCAAATCTAGAAAACAAGATAAGCAGCACAAGAAACAGCACTAGTGTATTCTAGTTTTGCTGGACTGCCGACTGCTGCATAGTAGCTGCAACATTTTAGTCCACCTGCCTGCATTGTCTAGTGGATGGACATGCACCAGGCACTTTTTCCCCCAATAAATACTGCAAGGAGATCATTTCCAACTGATAGACACACCACAAACTCAAACATCTGGTATATTGCATTGGTATATATAAAGGGACAGGCAATAACAAAGCAAAAATAATGTTGGAATTGATGATATTAACAAGTCTCTGTGGTGGCTCTGAAGGTGACAAGGAAAAATATGGACCCAAGAAATTCTTGGTACTTTTTATTGTTTTTATGTTTATTTGAATTATGAATATGACTTTATTCTATGGTATATTGTGATAAACTCACTGCTGAGGTCACTGCTGTTTACAAATTAGCTTAGATGCCCAAAACTTTTGCACAGTACTGTATATATATATATATATATATATATATATATATATATATATACATACACAGCATCGTTTTGACTAAATGAAGTATGGTTTCTCATTTTGTGCAGTACTACAGGTACTGAAATCAAATGAATGTGCCTTTAGAACAGAGCACAAAATTTAAAAAGGACCACAGATTAATACCAAGGTACTTGGGTGAACATTAACCAGTTTCCCAGCCCTAGTCCTGGAGTCCCCACAACTGTGCATATTTTTGAGCTTTCCCTGCTCTAAAGCTTGTCAGAGTAGGAGGTGCTGACTTAAGACAAAGAGGAATCCAACTGATCAGTTCCTTAACATGCCCTGAATTTTCATGGACATATTGTGAAGTAAGGACACACTACAATGTGCAAAACCATTGTACTCCACAACTAGAGTTAAGAAACACTGAACTAGGTTACCTAATGATGAGATACAACAGACTTACCGTATTACTTAGTAAGAAAGAAGAAACATACCTAGAATATAATCATCATATTTAGATTTTTTTGAATAGTCATCATATTTAGGTTTTTTTGACTTTCTCTCTCCTAGGTTTGCAACAGGTTCATCTTCCTGCCTTGTGTAATTGTACTTTTCACATTCTTGACAACTTACTATAAGTGAATAATCACCAAAAGTTAAGGACCCCAATTAAATTCAAAGCTAATGGCCAAATGTCAGTACTGACAAATATCGAAAAACTCTCATTCAACACCACATTTCTAGCATCTCTGTGGAAACAAGCATACTTATTTTAAAAGCTGGGCTGCTGATTAACACTTTAAATGTCGTGTTTTTGAGGTCAGTGCCTTTTGGATAGTCTGTAATCCTCTACAAAGACGAAATACACAAGACAACACTTCATATTTAAGCTACACTCACTTTCAGTTCTTAATTTAAAGATGGTATACAAAAAAAAAAGTACTGCTCAGGAATCTGTACCCAGATGTAGGTATCAGTTAAAACTTTAACTGCAATCAAAAAGCAAGATAACATTCTTATGTTTTATAATACAGCACATTATACACAGAGAATGTTTTTTCCATACAACTGTGGGCATCTTTGGACAAAGTGCCTCATAAGCTGACAAGCATAATCAATGTAGCCACTGCAGGTCCTCTCATCTGACTCAAGCATAATGGACACAGTCAGAAACAAAAACTGCGAGTATGTCTCTGGTGAAAGGATGCCTTTACGTACAACAGGTCCTGTGTATAATAAGAACTGTCTGAATTCAGTTGTCTTCCACCTGTTTACATCTTTTAATCCACGTGGTTGCCTTTTAAACTCACTAGGCATCATTCCCCTTAACTTATTCAGGTGCACGGAAATTTCACACTGCTGCCTGTTAGAAAGTCTGCAGATTTTTGGTCCATGAGTCAAATACACCAAGATGCACCTCACTACCCCTAAGCAAGCCATGTGCATGTAATCTAAAACAAATGCAGAGACGCAGTGAATTCCTGCATCAATCAAAGGAGACTTATTAGTTTGATGGTTTGTGTAATGCATTGCTCTGAATTTATCATCTGTTCTTGCTGTGCATATTTCTTGGTAAACAGTCCTTCCCAAGGCATGTGTACCTTTAACAGTACACCTCTCACAGCCATAATATGATGTATGACCTTACATACATTTCGAATGCGTCCTGGCTGGTGCATTGCACACAAATGCTTGAATTTGAACTGTATAATTTTCTCATTTTGCAGCAGACCATTTTCATTAAGTAGCTTGAACTCATCTAAAAAGTCCTTCAGGTATTCCTCAAGAGGTTCTGGCTTATGCTCGCCACAAAATAGCGCAACAACAAAGGGCTGAAAATTGTTAAATGTTGCCAAACTTGGCCAAAGCTGCGTTCTGTTAGACTTTAAAAGGGGAACACCATCAATATTTATATTAAGGCGGATCAAATCACAAGGAGGTTTAAACTGTGACAAGCTCTGACGTATCACTTTCTCCAAGCCAAAATAAATGTATTGTCCCTTATATTTCTCCTGACACTCTGTAGTTTGGGGTGTAGACAGAAGTCTACGTGCATCTTTGGGCAAGTGAAGACATCATTTGTTACAGCCCAGTGCTGAACGTCATGTCTAATATCTGGCAAATCCCTATCTAACATTTCTATGTCTGATTCTGATGAAGATGGCAGGCATTCCAAGTCAGAATAAAAATCACAACTGTCTGTTTCTGAGCCACTTATATTGCTGTCCATATTGCAGCTCCCTGCCTCAAATTCTGCTGAGTTTGAAATAGCTGTTGCATCTGGCTGAGCAAATATGTTCAATTCCCTTTTTCTTTTCCTCCATGCTCTTAAATAGGCCGTATCAGAAAAACAACTACTTTTCTCAACTTTGGAGAAACATTTAGCTTTTAGTACCAAAAGCCTAATTTGACAAATGAAACACCCTAAATTAGGGATGCAATGATACCATTTTTTTTTTCAAACCAAGTATCAGTACATGTTTTTTAGGACTCACTGATGCCAATTATGATACCACAATGAATTATTTCAAATGAGATAGTTGTTGGTGTAAATGAATGCAGTAATAGTTAAATCATTCAATTTTAGCTGATTTTAGAGCATTAGCTATCTATGCTAACTACGTTAATTATCTTGTATGGAGTAGCATGACAGCGGAGAACACTGGGTGTTGTTCCACATCAGAAAAACACTTCTGCACAGCTGGTACAGACAGCACTGTCTAAACTTTAGCTGTTTCGTTTAAATAATGTGCTGCACACCTGAGTACTGAGTAAACTCACTGAGAAACTGTGCAGCTTGGCTAACCACAATGTGTACTGAAATTTACACGGTAGGACAATAAAGTCTGTCTAAAGCCTATTTCACAAAAAACAAAAAAATCAGTTTTAACATGTACACATAACTATTATATTCAGTAAAACAAAGTAAATTCAGCATGTATTTTACTTTAGAAGAAACTCTTCCGCCTCTGTGTCTCCACCTGTATTGGGGAAGCAGCTGTGATATTGTGTGACTATGACAATAGCTGCGTTCACATTACCAGGCTGAAGTGGACGAAGAACACAAATCATGTACTTGAGTTAGAGCAGAGATACCCTTGAGTTAAAGTAGAGAAACTGCATATAAACATTAGAGCTTGCTAGAATTCAGGGGGTCAAAAGTAGAAGTAAAGGTTGCATTAGCCATCTGTGGCGTTAGTTAGAGGTTAACAATTTGTAAAAATTGCCTGATGGAATGGTGTAGCATTGCATATCCTGTTGGTACAGACATGTTTTGACATTCTGAGTATTAGAACCAGATGACTAGTGTTTTTTAATTATTTGGCATATGATTATAAGATTTCCAATTACAACTCCAGCTGACGGCCCGGGTTTTCAACCAAGTCAGAACATCTATGGTCATCCAAAACCGAGCCTGACGGACTGGCCTGTTATCAACCAGTTCTGAACGTGTGCGGACGTCGCTTGCTTACTGGGGAAATGCTCCATTCTACAGAAACTTACCTAGTCAGAATTGTTTACAGTGGTGCTGATAGGAACCAAGTCTAAAAGCTACATCACAAAGTTACAACAAGGAATGATTTTCATTCCTGCCTGATGCCTGAGACCTTGTTTTACGATAGTTTTGCAATAAGAGTTCACATTAAAATGTATTTTTTAAGTCCATTTATGGCACAGAGGCACATGCAAGGCATTGTAAGGCAAAATAGTCCCCTAGTGAAAACTTTTCAGATGTACTACTATTTCATCAATAATAATATTACATATAAAACTTAGAAGACACATGTAGATTCTCTGGTTAGTATGTATAGTAAATGTAACAGCTATACGTGGACATTGCAACCCCTGGTTCCTATCACCACCACTGTAAAGAGTCTGTACGTTTTTCTAGAACAAAGCATTTCACAACAAACCACCCTATATGACTTCAGAATCAGAATCCTTTATAGGTCCCAGAGGGAAATGGCAGTTGTTAAGAGTTGCAACCATTTATGTGAAAGAATAAACACTTTAATAATTTAGAGAAATTTGCAATATGTACATGAGATTTAAGTTCTTATCAATACAGAAAAGTGGCAGTGACTGTGATAATAAATATGAAATATAAATAGTTATTGCACACACAATTGTTATTATTATTACACATATGAACAGTTTGGTATTGAGTTTTGCACAGATGAACCACGCTTTGTGAATCACACACTGAGGGAGGAGTTATGGAGTTTGATGGCCACAGGTATGAATGACTTCCTGTGGCGCTCTGTGGTCATTTCGGTAGAAGTGACTTTGTTTACATCTCAGTTGAATTAGGCAGAAAATTTGAAATAACAATTAAATTCGCTTTATGGTAAAATATACATTCAGCCGTTCTAAACGTTTGACTACTGTATGTACTGGAATGGGTCTAGACTGCTTTCTCCCCCTCTACATGTGTACTGTTACAGTATGGAAGGCAAAGACTGATTGTATGTCAGAGATGTTAGACACATATGCCCTCTGAGCGAGTTACAGAAAGGAGAAAAGCCAAGGTGACTTCCGCTGTCCACTCATGCTAACAGATTGTTTTGCTAATGAACTGATTCAGAATTAGAGATGAACATGTCTGTTCCTCACTGCTTCATTATCATTGTCCCGTCCACTTCCTCTCTCGCTCTCTCTCTCTTTCTGAGCTGAGCCGCATGATTGACTGGATTTGCCTATGGGAGGCGGAATGAAGAACTCAGCCACCTGCCACTTGATGTGAATTCCTCACATTGTGTTGATGGACATATTCCTCTCACGTCCGCAGCAGACATATTCAGTCCCGAAGCATTTAGTTGGATCTGAGTAGTTAAGATGCTTCTGGACACTTCCGGATTTGTCCTGCTGCTGATGTCAGCTGTAACATCATCAATAAAGACAAATGAAACTGTTCCACTGGCAGCCATGCGTGCCCTTGCCACCATGTTTGACAGGTGTGTGTTTTGAGCAGTTTTTTTCTCCACATTTTCCTCATTCCATCTTTCGAGTACAGCCTAACTTAAATACCTGCAATATTACAGTGCTGTGGAGTTATACAGACCAACATATTGTTTATCTACTGTCAAAAATGGCCATTAAAGGTGCAGTGTGTAAAATGTAATGGCATCTAGTGATGAAGTTGCAGATTAAAACCAACCGAATGCCTCTCCCTCACCTACCCTTTCTAAGCATGTAGTAGAACCTACTGCAGCTGTCAGATTTTCTGCTGTGCCGATTTTGTTTTGCTTGACGTTTTTGTTTGTTTGACGACGGGGATTCACCCTCCCTCGCTTTTTCTTGGGTTTGTCCGTTCTGGGCTACTGTAGAAATATGGCTGCACAGTAAGCCAGCCTCAGGACTCATTCTAAGCTAACAAAAATACAATGATTTATCCCATTTTCCTTTTCTGCTACAAGATGCCCCTAAACCTTATATAGTACAAGTTGTTCATTTTTTCAGTGCCAGAAAAAGTAAGAAATATATTTAACAGAACATCACAATTAATATTAAATATAATATGAAATCTGTCAGTATTTAATTTGTCCACTCTTTACTTTTGTGTTCTCTATCGCCACTTTAACTCTTCCATCCTTCCAGCTCTCCAACCAGAAGCTGTTCCCAAAGGAGTCACTGACATTATGTCCTCCTTCAAACAAACAGCATGACTCACAAGCAGCTACACATCTAATTTAGCTTGTCTGTTAATTGCCACATTTAGTGGGAGTGTTTGAGTAGGGGGGTAAGCTGTAATAAAAGCAAATGGGGTAAGTACTTATTGAATCCTTAAATTTGATACTATATTTTTGTTGCGACATAATATTATGTTTTCTGCTTTTTCTTGACACTGAAAAATGAATTTGAAGTTAAATGAACTTAAAATGGCTGGAAATGTAATAAGTGAAAGGGTCTCAGACTTTTGCACAGTACTGTATATCATTTTCTGGGTTTTTATAATATTTAGAAAAAATACAGTTCAAAATACATAAAAACCTAAATAGTAAGTGTTTTTCTGAAAATCTGTTTTCAGTGAGGTTAAATGGGAGCTCGAGCCAAAAGTCAAATGTAACAGTTTTCTGCTGAAAACGCCTTTTTAACTCAAACGGGACATGCATTTTGAAAGTAAGAGAAACTGCATGCAGTTTGGGCTGCGAACGCTGTTTTAAATGTTTTTTTGTTTGTGCACTGTTTGTTTATTGACCTTGAGGCTATTTCTGTCTTCAGTTGGGCACAGAACTCCAAACTCTTAAAAAAGACGGTTCTTCAAGGGTTCTTTGGTGGTTGTAAATAGAACCACGAACACTCAAAGAACACTTTGCCTGATTAAAGGTTTCTTTGCAGCATAAAACGGTTCATCAGACCGATATAAAATGCGGTGTAGATGGTTCTATATAGAACCTTTTTGATTGAGTCATTGTGTGTGACGTTATGAAGTAAAGACGTATGGTGTGGTCCATAAAACATCCACCAACTCTGACCTGACACCTCTGGTGTTTTTTGACAGTTTGTTGGAGTTTACTGATACAACATTAACAATTCGCCTCGTAGACACATTTAGACTGATTACCCTTTATATCCTTCTCTTTTTTCTCCACTCCTTCCTCCTTTAACCTTCTGAATATTTAGTTGGGTCCTCATTAAGGCAAGCCTGCCCCCCCCCCTCCCTCTCTCTCTCCCCTTTCTCTCTCTATATCTTCCAACTTCACTTTTTCCCTCTTTTCTCTCCCCTCTCACTCTGTTTTTCTTTCTTTCTGTCTTTTTCACTTTTCTTCTCTGGTTTTCTCTCCTTTCTCATTCAGCCTCCTGAATATTGTGTAGAGCCCTCATTAAAGGCACTTTCAATAGCAAGCCTGCCTCTCTCTCTCTGTCTCTGTGCCCATTTAACTACTCCCTCAGTGACAGGACACTTGAGGTGATGTGTTAGCGGAGGACAGAGGGACGATTCCTCTTTTCACCATCGTGTATCCTTTTGCTGGGATTAAAAATCCACTTTTAAACTCATTAGACAGAGAGCTCACTCTTTCACTGAGTGCTGTAAGTGCGAGTGATGGGGCTTGGTGTTCCCTCTCTCTCTCTCTCTCTCTCTCCTCACACCACCTGCTCATCCACTCAGAGAGAGAGAGAGAGAAAGAGAGGTGGAGTGTGGGATTGGCAGAGAGCACAGTGATGGAGCACTCATTAGCCTCTCTATAGCCAGTTTCAGGCTTCACTGAAACAAAAGGGAAAATTAGATTTTTTCCACCTGTTTAATGTCATATTTGATCATTTGAAGTCTGAAAGCTTGAGATATGATATGACGATTCTGATTGTGGACCACATTTACATGCTTTTAAGCAAGCCACAGCTCTATGCTGTGGTCATGCTGCTCATGAATTTGGGGAGGTGTTCTTGTCTGTATTTATTTATTCATCAATAATAAACACATACATTTAAATGCAAATGTTTGGGCACCCCTGTTTTGTTCACTAACATTAGAATAAATGCAAATAATGCATTGGGATTTCTGTGTCAGTTTGTTAGCTCTGTTATTTGCAAAGCTCTCCTCTAGGAAATCCAGCATTTACAGTTACCATCCAGTACCTGCTTCAGCTAATCAGTTCTTCATTAATCAAATCAAGTGTGCTGCTTATGGAATTAAATCAGTGCAGAGGTTGGAGTGCAGTGAGAAGTCAGGAATTAGAGCTGTGTTCTTCTAATCAAGATATCAACGACTGTAAAAAATGATGGGCTTTAACAATTTGCTTGGCTGCTTAAGACTTTTCCACAGTACTTTATACTATATACTTTATACTTAGTACTTTGTACTAAATCTAATAAAAATGTCTTAAGCAGCCAAGAAAATGGTTAAGTACACACATACATACAAACATCACGATTTATTTATTTATTTTTGTCTTTGTGTTAAAAGCCTCCATATTGATTTCCTTATATGTGAGATCTAATAAAGGATTGTGACTTATTTGACAGGGATAGTAATTATAAACATTGTTACATGAAGATGCAGTAAACAGAATGTACACAGAGCCTCAAGCTGAAGCTACCTTAGCAGAAGTGATCACAGTAAAAGCATACGTGATGTGTTATAATGGAGAGAGAATAGGATGGAGGTAGACCCTTCTGACTGTGTGTGTGAGACAGGGGCCTGGACACAGATGGGGTTTGTATTTGGAATAAGGGGCGGGGCTAAGTGTCTAAAGCTCCGACCACTATTGTTCATCAGACAGCTCTATTGTTTCCCTGCTACACACACACACACACACACACACACACACACACACACACACCCTAAAGGCTGAGCTTTTGTGTGTTTGTGCCCATACAGCTAGAATGACCATGACATGAGGCACACCAGGAGGCTTTATTAACACAAGCACCACCAGAGTACTCTCTCTCTTTCTATCTGTCTCTCTCTGTTTCTGCTTATTCTCTCTCTCTTTTCTCTTTCTCTGTGCTTTTCTTTCTGTTCTCTCTCTTTCTCTCTATACCTTTCTTTAAGCTCTCTCTCTCTCTTTCTCTATGATTTTCTTTCTGTTTTCTCTCTTTCTCTCTATACCTTTCTTTCGGCTCTCTCTCTTTCTCTATCTCTCTCTCTCTCTCTCTCTCTCTACTTTTCTTTCTGCTCTCCATCTCTTTTTCTCTCTATATCTTTCTATCAGTTCTCTCTCTTCCTTTCTCTTTCTCTATGCTTTTCTTTCAGTTCTCTCTCTTCTCTCTCTCTGCCTTTCTTTCTGTCTCTCTTTTTTTCCTCAACCTGTCTCGATCTCTTTTTCTTGCTTGCCCTTTCCATGCCTGTTTCTCTCTCTCTGTCTCTCTCACTCTCTATATCTGTCTCTCTGTCTGTATTAATGTCTCTCTCTCAATTCAATTAATTTGTACTTCTCAATTTGATTAAGCTAATTCAGTTTTATTAGACTATATTTACTATATTTAGTTATTGATTCTCAAAGCATTATTGAAAAAACAAGAACAAGCATTTAAATCACAGGAAAATGTTTTCTCTCTGTCTCTCTCTCTCTCTGTCTCTCTCTCTCTCTGTCTCTCTCTCTCTCTCTCTCTCTCTCTCTGTCTCTCTCTCTCTCTCTCTGTCTCTCTCTCTCTCTCTCTCTCTCTCTCTGTCTCTCTCTCTGTCTCTCTCTCTCTCTCTCTCTCTCTCTCTCTCTGTCTCTCTCTCTCTCTCTCTGTCTCTCTCTCTCTCTCTCTCTCTCTCTCTGTCTCTCTCTCTGTCTCTCTCTCTCTCTCTCTCTGTCTCTCTCTCTCTCTGTCTCTCTCTCTCTCTCTCTCTGTCTCTCTCTCTCTCTCTCACTCTCTCTCTCACACACACACACACACACACACACACACACGCACACACACACAGACACATACACACACACACTTCAGACAGCCTGCAGTGTCTCTACGCAGTGAGCCACCTTCCAATGCACCTTCTAACCTTTTGTGTGCATAATCTTGTTTACTGTATCTAAGTAATAGTAAACACCCCCCCCCCCCCCCCAACTCTTTCCATCCCCACCTCTCCTCTCCTGTTCTGGGCTCTGTGCCAGCCTGAACCCGCCCAGCTGGCATCACCGCTTCCTCCACAGCCAGTCCAGACACCCTCTCCGCCCATGTGCCACTCAAACCTAAGGCTCAGTAACCATGGAGATCTTGCCCGCCATGCCAAGCGTCCATTTCACCCCCCCACCAGCGCAGAGGGGTGGGTGGGTAGCTGGAGGCTTGGTCCTTTTTGGGACTGATATAGTGCAGTTTTTTGAAGTTTGAGTTTCACTTTCTGTCAGAAAGCAGGTGTTTTGCAGCACTGGTCTGAAATCAGAATTATAAATTAGCATCATATTAATTTGGTTCCTTCTAACGCTGGCTAATCTATTTGCAATATTGATGACTAATTCCTGAGCTAGAATATATAAAGCTGTAGCAGCTCCACTTACCTCCTGAAGGGGGTGCTGTGATTTCACTGCAAGGCTAGCAGCTCTTCTTACAGCTTTAAAAAAGATTAGTAGCTAATTAACTGTAAGTGGTTTTTCATTTATACATAGATGTTCACTGGTTTTGCCAGTTTATCTGGAAACCTACATTCATGAAAAAATGACTCAAATAAAGAAGATATCAATTGTGTATTTCAATCCTCAACATTTACAGGCCTGAAATACAACTGGGATGAGAAAACAACCATTACCGCATCAGAGAATTAAACTTTTTCAGCTTTTTTTGCTACAGTACACTTAGAAAGAGTTCTTTGGTTCATACAGAATAAAAATCTTGTGAATGTGAAGACTTAAATGGTGTAACGTACTGACCACCCCAGAGTCCAGACCTCAACATTATGAATTATTAAATGCTTTTGGGATCTTGAGAAGCAGAAAATGTAACTAACTTCTAAGACTGAACTTGGTGTTGAAAAATATCCCTGCAGAGCACAGCAAGTCTCCTAAAAAGGATGGCCTTTGTAAGAAATCAGAGGGTGGATACACTAAATACTGAAGCTGAAATAAAAATAATTGTATTGCCATCACATCTAAGTGGAAACTGGATGTGCAAAAAAAAAAAAAGTAAGTGTATAAGTTAACAAGCGTTCCGTATGTTTGATCTCTGCCTCCTTGCTTTTTTGTTGTAAGCAGGCCTAATATGAAAACAGCAGAACTCATCCAGGGTCTCCCAGCCTGCACACAAACACAGACACACACTGAGTCACTCCACTATGCAGCGACAAAAGACACCTTTGAAGTGGAGAAAAGGGAACGAGGCCAGATCAGAGAGGATCACTGTGCTGAGGCACCGCGGGAACCAAGCATTCCAGTCGTGCAGTAAGCGGGAGACCCTCTTCCCATGGAGGCTCTGCTCTGTGGCTGCAGCCTAGCAGTCTGGGTGTGCTTCCCTCACACCAACTTACACTGCAGTTTGGTGGTAAACAGGTGAGATACATCACAAGTTGTGGCCAATCATAGACAGGCTTTTGACTCTGCATTACAGGGAGAATCACCTTGGCCATGAAAATGACATTGGCATGAATAATGAATGAGTGAATGAATGAATGAGATTTAATGGCTTTGTGCACAGAGCTCAGACAGGCCTCATCAGACTCTCGCTTTAGTAGAAGTTGCTGTTATCACCAACAACGAAAAACCCCTTTTAACTTTACAATAATAATTTAATATTATAGGAGTCGAAAGTGCAGATTCCTAATGTTGAAATGACATCTCATTAGTGCTTGTAAGTAGAAGAGGAGATATTTTAGGCTATTATGACTTAAATTTGATGAAATGTTATGAGTCCTTTTCACACTCTGATGCTGTTACAAGAAAATAGCAAGAAAGCAGATAAAGCCAGTTAGTCTGCTAGTCGTCCAAACATGGAAGTAAGGCAAGAAAATGCACACACAACACACGCTAAGAAGAATAGGGGATATAGCTAGGCTGTTTCTTCGAAAAAATTACATTTTTGCCTTTCAACTTAACTAACCTGTCTGGAAAATGTTGGCTTGTTTTAATATATATATATATATATATATTTATAGCATAAACATGTTTTTTTTGTTCAATCAAACTCAAGACGCTGCCTTTGCTACTTCCACTGTCGTCCCACAATGGTCATATTATCGTATCTTCTTTTCTGTTGGCTGTTTCTTCCACCTTCACCTCTAGTTCTTTTTTGCTAAAATGTAAACAAATGGGGGCGTCACGTAGGTGTGGTGGGTAGCGCTGTCGCCTCACAGCAAAGAGGGCCTGGGTTCGATTCCCCGACCGGGTGACCGGGGTCCTCTCTGTGTGGAGTTTGCATGTTCTCCCTGTGTCTGCGTGGGTTTCCTCCGGTTTCCTCCCACAGTCCAAAGACATGCAGTCAGGTCAATTGGACATGCTAAATTGCCCCTAGGTGTGAGTGACTGTCTGCCCTGCGATGGGCTGGCGACCTGTCCAGGGTGTATCCTGCCTTCCGCCCGAAGACTGCTGGGATAGGCTCCAGCACCCCCCCGCGACCCTGATGGAGAAGCGGCTTAGAAAATGGATGGATGGATGTAAACAAATGAAAAATGTATGTCACAGCCTGTAAGGTAAGCTGTAAAACACACCATAGTCTAGGTAAGAAAGCAATGAAAGTCTTAAGGAACTAATTAGGATCATATAAAGAGAATCTGTGAAGAACTTCCTTCTTTGAAGAATTGCATTTAAGAACATTCTTACAAACTTCTTAGAGTTTGGGTTAGGGTTAGGGTAAGCATTTGCAATTTTTTTTAAAGAAAGCTTTTGGTGAATCCGGCCCCAGGTGTCAGTAAACGAGTTGAACGGGAAAACACGCTTAATGACAATTTCTGTTTTCAGACCCTTCTTAAAAAAATAGGGTTCTTCAAGGGTCCTCTAGAAAAAAGAAAGTGGTTCCACACAGAACCATGAAAACTCATGAAAATGTTTCTATTTATCACCAAAAAGGGTTCTGCCATAGTAAAAACCTTGACATCATACCAGTAGCAGAACCCTGTTTAGTGCTATTTAGAGCCAACTACAACACACTCTCCATCAATCATCAAAACACCCTTTAATAAATAGAGTTCGTGGTTCTACATGGAACCACTTTCTTTACGAACCCTTAAAGAAGGAATGTGCATCGACAAGCTTTTTGAAGGGTTAAAAGATTTCTTTGTCTATGTCTATTTCTGCCATTTCTTTGTCCATGAAAACTCAACAAAACTGTCAATACAGAACATAAGTATTTAAATATAGTTTATTACTAATCTGATGCTGAAGTCATATTCCAGGGCCCCCATTACAGAAGTACAAATGAGATCTACTATACATGTTGATGTTAATTAATGTATTCTGAAATTTATTTATGCATTTTAACAATGTTATTTGTGGTTGTAGTGATTATTTTCAGTATTTTAAATGCAGCCTTTGTGCTAAGGTCCCCCCCTCCCCCAACACCTAGCAGTTACTCCACTCACAATCACAGTAACATCTCTGGACATCTAAGGGTTAAGAGAACTCCTGTCCTGCTTTTCCCTCGTAGCCAACACTCTCAGAGAATATGATGACAGCTGTCACTTCTGCCTTTGTCTTTCTCTTGATGGATGATTTATGACATCTTTTCTTCTCCAGCACGTCTCTCTCCTCTTCTTTCTCTCTCCATGTCACGTCTGCTAGATTTAGAAAAAGGACTGCATGGTGACCTTCTCTCGCAGGAGACTTCAGACCTGAGATGCTAAAGCTCTGCATGGCTAAGCACTATCTTACACTTCGTTTAGCTCATGAAACCATTGCTAATGAGTCCTTGAGTTGAAACATGCACATTAAAAAAGCAGAGTTTCATAGTGGTGCAGTTTTCCAGGTCCAGACTTTGGCACCCCATGTGACTATGACCAGAGTAGACATAACATCAGTAAAATATGTCTCTGCATCCAACTGTGAGGGAACATCTGGATGCTGAAGAGCCCAGTGGCCATGAACTCAAGCAATTGTGTTTTGAGGAGTGCTTATGAAAGGCAAAGACCATCATTCATTTAATTAAATGAAAATCAATTAAATGAAGCCATTTAAGGGGTTAATTTAAGGGGTTAAGTGCAAGTTATTCTGTAAGCGACTCTATTTTTTGTGTCCACCCTGATTACACCTTTATTACACCCTACACAGGGTGTCCACCCTTTATTACACCTTCCGTTCTTTTCAGGAGACTCGCTTTCTGTTTTCCAAAGAAATCTGCAAGGATTTTTTACAATTCTCCAAAGTTCAGTCTTATAAGTTGGTTGTATTTTCTGGTTCTCAAGATGCAAGTAATAAATAACAGATTCGGTTGAGGTCTGGACTGCGGTCAGTCCATTGTTTCGAGGACACCAGCTGCTTCTTTGTTTGATTTGCAAATGTTCTTCTTTTTTGGTCTATTTTCTTTTCTCAGTAATACTTTCTTGTCAGCTGTACATCTTTTCAGACCCAAAGTGCTGTCCTGTCTTCTCACAATGGAAGGATGTACAGAAACACCTGTGGATTTTTTCAGATCTGAAGCAAGAGTGGAGCTTAATTTCGGCCTGTATCTCAAGGAATAAAGAACTGTTTGTATGCTAGTGACAGTTTCGGTGGTCTAACAGGTTTTGCATGATTACCTGGAATCATATTTTCTAAACTTTAGCTTTGGAAAATTCTGGGTTTTTTTCACACAATTGAGATTCTCCTTCCTTACGCAGGTGGATTATAATCTTACAACCTCAGACATGTCTCCTGAAAAATTAATGACTTAATGGCTATTTTGACTAAAGATTAAATGAAAAAAAGAGTGGTCTCTGAATGTTGAGCAGAAAAAAAAACTCTTTAAAAGACATTTTGCACTTATAAAACGCCACAACATTCAGTTTTTTGCATTGTTCTTTTAAGAACCGAAGGTGCCTGAAAAGGCTTTTCAGTAGAGAATCTGAAGTAACTGCGTAATTTTGCTCATACCTTGGCTTAATCTGCGCCTGGATAACTATCCCCTTGTCCCATAACGGCTTCTCCCAGCGCTCGGTAAAACGCTCACTGCGCTTTGATCTCTCTCTCTCCTCTGGCTCTGTTTGGCCCCAGTGGCTTCTTCGGGGGGTTTGTGTGTGGAAGACAGCCAGCGCTGTCAGGTCTGTGTGTGTGCTTTTGAGAGTAAGAGAGAGAGTGTGAGTCACTCAGTGGGCTCCTGTGTATGTGCTCGTTTGTGAGCCCCCTGAGCACACGGCCCTGTCTGCCCTTGCATGTGTGTGAAGCACTGGAAGGGCTATGTGTGCGTGTGTGTGTGTACATTGTATTTGTGTGTGTATGCGAGTCCCCATCTGTGGGCCTCTGCTCCCCACTGCCCAGCCTGGAGGAGCACATGATGGGGCTGCTGTACATGTGCTCTCTCACATCCTCTGATAAGGAGGGGTGGGGTGGGGAGGGAGGGTGCTTTCTCTTTCAAGGTCAAGCCAAACAGGGCCTCTCATGAAACTACCTGTGCATTTCTTGTTGTGTTCAGATAATAAAGACTCCCCATGCTAAGCTAATGATGATAATGCTGCAGTTCCTTGCATCACATATAAAGTTGAAAAACAAAGGAAGGCATGTTCTAGCAGGAGCTGAGAGAGTGAATTTCTGTCGTGGCAGATTCACTCACTCACTGGAGTGTCCAGCAACTAACAGAAAGATATGAAACTAAAATTGTATTGTGGCATTTGGATATATGGATGCTGGAGTGTTCCCAGACTGAATGCACAACGTTTGCACAAACAATGAGTCAAACAATGTCATTCAGAATGGTTCACTGCAGAGAAATGTATCATCTCTGATTTCCTTTACAGAGGTCATGATGCAAACATGCATACAGCTATTTTATTTACTATCCAAAATGAATAGTGAACCTAATGTGAGTTTTTGTATAAAATATTGATAATAGTGTTAAAAGTAGTGGTAAATCTGAAACCTTTCTCACTATTGTAAATGTCTCAGGCATCAGGCATCACATTTTTTGTAAAAGTCTGTGAGGTACTTTTTAAAAAGGAATTACACACTTCAGACATCTGGTTCCTATCACCACCACTGTAAACAATTCTGACTGTATCGGTTTCTCAAGAAGTTTCTCTAGTTTCTCAGAGAATGTTTGCATTTCAGGCTTATGCGATCTGAATAGCTTTCCATTTGAACCATTTAACTATACAGAATATTTGAAATTTGATTCCCACTTTAAAGAGACTAAATGTGAATCCAGAATGACTGATGAAATCAACATTTTGATGTGGGAACACTGGGTTGGTCCTCACGACCTTTTCTCTCGTTTTCTTTCTTCTTTTTTCTCCTCTTTTGAGATAAAATGCACAACTGTGGAATCTAAACGAACAAAAAGGTTTTGAGAGGTTAAGCCTAGAGCTGGGTGTGTGTAGCACAGCGGCCTTTAGCTCTAATCAATAGAAATGCCCCACAATGACAGGAATACCAACTCCTGCTTGTATGTTTGTGAACATGTGTGTGGCTGAGAGAGAGAGAGAGAGGGGACAGAGGGGACTGGCAGTGTTTCAGGCGACTCCAGTGGACACCTAAAGCGGGACTTACCGGTGTGTGTGAGTGAAAGGCAGAGAGAGAGAGAGGGGAGTGTGTGTGTGTGAGTGAGTGTGTGTGTGAGTGTGTGTGAGTGTATGTGTGTATGTGTGGAGCAGCTAATACACTAACACGCATTGAACGCTGGCGCACAACATGGCGATGGTTCGCCGGGAGACTGGCCGGCTCTCTCCAGACTAGCGCCGCCGCGCTGAGCTGCTCGGCTTTGGGAGAAGCTGCGAGCAGAAGGGCGCTTTCCTCTGAGCTCCACAGCGAGAGAAAAAAAGAAAAAAGAGCTCCACATGGCGCTGAATAGCTGCTGGGTCTTCTGTCTCCTCTCGCTGGGCTGCTGTGGACTATCCTCGCAAGGTACAGAGCAACACCATCCCTTAATCTCCCTAATCCCGAGAAAAGAGAGTGTTTTGGTGCTGTGTTTGTTTTGTCGGTCTTGGCAGGACGTATGTGAGAGTGTGGTGCGGATGTACAGACTCGTAATGGTTTTTCATCATTTTGCACCTTGCTTGGTCTCACGCGGTGGTATTTTTTAAATACTGCTCACAAAAACGTGGTCACGGGACCCTGTTCGAACATTTGGACTGTTCGTGAGAAGACATGTGAGGTAAAACTTTCATTCTGGGCGATTTTTCTCAGGCTCTTGTGGACTTTAAAGTTGCAGCGGGCATGTTTTGAGAGGAACCTTTATTATTAGCTTGGTTGCTGTGTGTGTGGCGAGGGGGGGAGGCTGGAGACCAGACACGCTTGGTTTCGACTAAATAGGACATGCAGGCTCCATGGCTAGAGCACATTTGTCCTTTTCTCTGAAAAATAGCCTTTCTCGTTCCCTCAGTGCGTCCTCGCTTGGGCAAGGTCTGTTGCTCGTCTCTCACGTACTTTTCCCCTGGAGTACTTTTTTTCTTGTTTGTTTTAAAAGTTTGAAGGTGGAGTGGCAAAAGGGCAAAGGAAATGTAAGTCATGTTGCAATCATCCTGTGGCAGACTCAACGTTACATAATGAAAACCCCGAAATTCTTTAGCTTAGTGGTGTTTCACTCATAAAGAGGATTCAATGTGCTGACTGACGATTAATGCTATTGCAGTAGCTTCGGAATCAGAGAACGGCTCGATTTTTTCCACATCAGGAGCGTTATTTTCTTCCACACCTGTTTTCTGACAAACCCCGCCCCCTTGTGCTCGGCTCGGCTCGGAGCGCCCCGCCTCCTGTCGGCAGACTCCTTGTGAGGATGCACTACCAGCCAATCCTAGCACAGAGGGGCGTGGCTTGTGCAGAAAACAGGTGGGAAACACACAATAACGCATATTAGGTACCGCAGTAGATGCTATGAAGTCTTGTAACAACTAACCTTTGGCTGTCGACCAGAAAGCGCTGCTGCCAACACTGTTTACACATGACTTTATTAGTCTTATTTTTATGAATATGATTAAGCGCAAGACTAACAATTGCTTTTGATCTCTGCTTATTAGTATTTTATTAATGTAGATTATACAAAGTATCAGTAGCGAGGAATTCATTTAAAGAAATTAATTTAAAGTCAGTATTTTTTTCATTTAAAGTAGGCTGTTGGTAATAATAATAATAATAATAATAATAAGTTCAATTTATATAGCGGCTTTCACAAACCCAAGGACGCTTTACATTATAAAAAAATACTACAGTGAGGAAAAAGGAAGGTTTTTAGCAGGGATTTGAAGGAAGACGGAGAAGAGCAGTTACAAAGAGTGGAATGTAGAGAATTCCAGAGTTTGGATTTGAACATTTGATTGCAAACTAATTATCTGAAACTAAACGCTGAGCTTGGTGCTCAGCTGGTGTTTTATATAGGAATCCAAATCGAAACCCAGTTTGAAGACCTATTTGAATGTCTGTATTTGAAGATTTTCTTGTTTGTTACAAGGTAAAATGTAGTGGTGGTATGCAGTGAAAATAACAACAGTACTAGAGATGGACCGATGAGTGTTTTTAGGGCTGATTCCGATCAGTGATCATCTTTCAGCACGATTGGGCATAGCCGATACCGATCGAAGGCGGGGCTAGAGTCTTAAGGCCTGTTCACACAAGATACTGTTTTTTTGGACAAAAATAAAAAAGGATGCGATTTTAACGTAGTGGAACTTTCACACTGTCTGAAGCGTTTTTCTGTCTGAACACTTTGAACCTATTTTTCTTTTAAGCACTTCCGCTAAACAGTGCCGACACTGGGCACATCTCGGTCTACGAAAAAGACAACACTGGGAGTCTCACCACCTTTTACAAAAGCTAGCTGAACCTGCATAATGAGCGATTCTGCAGGTATTTTCTCTGAATTCGAGGCTCTGCTTCTGCTAGTTGTTCCTCATTAAACAGTTAAATACAGTCACTTTAACGTACTCTGTGTCATTTATAGCCTTTTAGCTCTTGTCTGCCGTATAACTTCTGCATGTTTTCAGTCAGCATTTCGCTGTTGTCGGAAGAAAGCCTCGTATCTCCAAAATTGGAACTTTACAGGAGAAAGAGAAGATATATTGTAGTTTTAATGCAAGTCAGTGGAACCAGACATCTTTCCAAGTCATTTTGGGCCCTTTCTTTTGCTCCATTCATCATGAAATTTACACACAATGTAAAGGGCAACAGATCCTTTGAAATTATGTCAAAAACTGAAAAATGGCAAAAACGGAGATACAAGGTTTTCTTCCGACAGCAGCGATTTGCTTGTTGTATAAACTTTTGTGCTTGGCTCTGTTCATTTTCAAAACTTCACATACATTTTTTCTTTCCTTAAAAATAAGCCTTTAGTCCCTCAAGCCTCTGGTCTCTATTTCCATCTAGTATTTGAACGAGGAACTGCAGGGTCCTGTGACCGAGAAACCTTGCGCAGGACTGCAGCAATCCTTCAATATGGCTCATATGTTTTTCTCTCTGGTTCAGCTTAGTTACAGAAATATCGACTGATCGCCGATCACATGTAATGTCTCATGAAGTCCCCTTGGGTACATTGCACAAGATAATCTTGAAAAAAGTTGTAAAATATACTTATTATATTATAGAAATTTAGATAGAATGAAATTGGTAGCAACAGTGAGGACTTGTTTCTAGCCATATCTGAGCTCTTTTTGCTTTAGTTTGCTTTAAATGGTGGCATAAAGACAGTGAATTCTTCTTGATTTTTTTCTTTAATCTTTTCAAGAACTCCTGAACTCCTGCCTGTTAGCTGTGAGTAGTTACAGCATTCTGTTTAAACCCTGCATTTCTCTTTTGACCCTAAGCAGCTAAACATGCTCAGTATTATCTGATCATACATGGCTTCCAGTTAAGGTTAAAGTTGTACTGATGTTTTAAAACATGTTCAATGGTTTTCTTGTTCATTGCTTCTTTGTGCAGCACTTCCAAACAGCCTCTCAGTGGAGGTACTGTGTGTCAGTGTGGAGGTGGTGTTGTTTTCAAGACTTTGTGAGCCCAAGATGCAGTCAAGGTCTGAATCTGAAACTTGAGCTTGTTGCATTGTTCGTTGTCTCTTGCGTTATTGTCCTCACTCTGTGCAGACGACATGAAGTTGTGTTCTTGGTGAGAGTTTAAAATTTTGTAGCCTTTTTTTAGCGGTAAGTTCACTGTTTTGTGTCTAGTTGGTTGCTGCTTTGCGGAGGTAAGCAGTCAGCTGTTTCTCTTTGGTTACGCTGATGTCTTTTTACTTTATTACAGGATTTATTACATATAATTAAGCAAATGGTGGTAAGTAGGAAAGGCTAGACTACCAAATAATGCCTGCTGATTGCTCTAACTGTGATGGTTTTTACAGGTCAGAATGTCTGGCACACTTCTATAAATAAAGGTTCCTAAATGGTTCTTGGCTTAGACATATGGTTCTAGGAGAGCCCTTTAATTGGTATAGAACCTTAACCATTAAAACAATTCTTCATGCTCATTTACAAGCATGATTCTGTGAAGAACTATCCTCTGAATGTGGTTTAGGGAATCAAAAGTGGTTCTTGTGTGGCATCACTCCAAAGAACCCTTTTTGGCACATTTATTTTTGGAAGCTAACATGAATCAGAAATAATAATGCATTTTTTCTTCTGCTCCATGATGTGTTTCTGAAGTGAAAAATGGTCTCTGAGTTAGCTTAGCGTTTTGCTCAGTGAAAGGTGGGAGGAGGAGGTGAAACGTGGTATTATTGGTTAATGTTATTTTTCCCTGCCTGCTGGTGCACAATGACATAATTAAACATGAGAAGACGTTTTATTGGCATTTACATTATGGTGAGAGGTTATTGGAGAACAAGCGTTTTGTCTTTTAAATAAGATAAATCAGGTTGACTATGACTAGGAACATGAGCTGAAAAGATAAGATTTTGATTTCAGTGGGATTTTAATGGTGCATCTGGACGAGAACCTTTTCTACCTCTGGCTATAAACTTATTGCCAAGTACTTTCTTGGATATTATTTGAACTAGAATGGATGACATGTCATTAATGCACAGTTCACTTTCCAACTTGATTTTTTCACTTGTTTTTGCAGACAATGCTTTGATTTCGTAGACCGTTCACTTACATGACTATGAGCACCAAACGAGATTGCTTTGAATGTTAAATCTAAGTAAAATAAATGGTGTTAAGGAACCTTGACAGAGCAAGGAAACTTCTGTATTAATGGCATTGGCATTGATTTATGATATTCATAGTATGACATATAATATTGCCATATTATTTCACATTATCATATATGTTGAGAGCTGCAGAAGTAATGGCGGTTCTCTGTGACCTTCTTCTCTGCCTGTCTTGATTTTAAGTTCCCTATATTCAAGATTAGCAGAAGAGGTCACCTAAGTTCATTTCTCATTCAGTCTGTTCATTCAATCTGTCATTGGGCTGTTGAAAGTAGAGGTGTAAATCTCTGACCTCACAACATTTTGATTTGATTTCCTTCACCATAATTTCATCATAATTTGCTTTGATTAATTTGTATGATTCTGAGTTACTTCGGGCTGAAAACATCAATATGGCATTCATATTCTACTACAATATGGACAATATAAGCCAAGGGTTTATCATTTAAGGTTTGTCATTTGAATTCTATCATAATGAAATTAAAAAACAAACAAAAAAATCTTTTAAAAAACTGATGCATTTTCTGTTGTGTACCGAGTGAGCATGTTTGGGTGCGAGGTAGGGGCAGCAAGAGGGATGGTACTGACAGTGTTTTTCCCCTGTAAAGGGTGGGGGGGGTGCCCTGTGTTGTTTGTGCTGGTTCATTCAGTGGCTCATATTTATTTCAAGGGACAGTTATTACAGTGCCCCCCCCCCCCACCCCCCCACCCCACCATTCAGGCTCCGCTTGTAACTCTGGCCGCATGAGGTTTGCTCCCACAGAAGCAGAGTTTATAAACTGGGAGCCCCTCGCTGGGGTGCGGTGGGCATTCCTGAGGCCATGTGCCAGTGTTTCAGAGAGAAAGAGGAATGCTATGATTGTGTGTGTGTGTGTGTGTGTGTGTGTGTGTTTGGCTGCGGTTGTATAGTGGGAATTGGGGCTGGTAAACTGTGATGATGGGGACTGCGGGTGGTGGGGGCAGGGGGGGGTTGTTCCGGGTTATTGGAATGTGTGGAAGGACAACCGAGGGGTTCTACTGCCAAGGGTTTTCTCTCTCTCCCACTCTCACTTCTATAAACAAAAGGCTCGTTTTTTCCATATGAAAGATCAAATGGAAACGTGTGTGAATCCTGTTGATCTGGTAGCGGACAGCAGACCTCAAAGTGGACTAATCTACTAAACATTGGGCTTAGACTAATTGTCAGTCAACAAACTGACAGTGCTTGTAATGCATGTATGTATTGTATTGTATTGTATGTATGTATTTACTTTGTTTATTTTTGCAACTGAATCCTGGCTAAAACTGGGGGTGGATTAAATGATGATCATTATCTTAATAATTTAGGACTCATCACAAAACATGGATATCATCAATACTTGAACAACACTGACCAGTAGTATGTTACATTACAAAGTGAGCATAATTTGTCCTGTTTAAGTGGGTTTAGTGCATGGCAATATGTAAAACACTGGACTGGATTAAAAACATTGGACTCTTAGTGTTAGTATTTTTAGGGATGTAATATGATTAAAGCAATTAATCACATTCTTTTATGCAGTTATTAACAGTTAATCACACTTGTCTTATCTGCTCAAGTTAACATACAGCATGCAAGATCATGGGACCCAGCATGGAACTATGGATGGCATGAAGGGTCAAACTAGGAAAATGCGGTTAAAGGCAAAAAAATGTTAATCATTTATTGCTGCTAATATTGTTCAAATTACTGTTTCTCGAACTAAATAAATGATGCATAATCTGTATCGTGATATCACCACTAATAAAAACTGTAGATTAGGGTGTTGGATTATTGACTTTTGGGCCTTGGTGACTAAGAAAGGGCAGCCTAATGCTGTATGCTCTATAAGCATGCTCTCTGGAGCTCATGCTGTCGAGGCAGCTTGTCTGGTGGAAAACCTCCAGATTCATGTTTTCTCTCTCATGCAACACTTCCTACTGTGTTGTCCAACATTCCACTGTTTGCCTCCAAGTCTGTCACATAGCCCCTTGTTCTTTAACCCCTTGAACCCTAGACTTTTTATTGTTCAGCTGTTAGTTTTCATACAGTAACTGCTTTAAACGATTGAGACCACTATGAAACTAAAAAGTAAATTATATAGTTTTGAGACGTGTGGGCCCACATATGGATCCAATATGGAACCTTAGAGTGTAAGGGGTTAAAGGTTTGTGTAAGTAAAGATAGATGGAGGGGAGGAGCCAGGGGCTATATTGCTTGGGGGGGTCACGTGGCCTCGTGGTCTTACCTATTTGAGCCTGTGGTTTCTGGCAGCTGTATCACATGTCTTGGGCTTGGACTTCTGTTTTGATTTGGAAATTTGAAATCAAAGCCCATCAAAGCTCATCAAAGCCCATTCATCGCCTCTTCATTTATATGCAGCCTGTTTGAAAGAGAGAAAGAAGAAGCCAGTGGTTGAAAAACTCTCTACTTTGCCTAATAGATGTGATCATTGCCCCAGTGCCATATGTGAACTCTAGTGTAAAAACCAGTTCTACAACATCCAACCCTGACATTTAGCTTTACTCACCTTTTAATATCAGCCTCCTCTTTGGAAGTGTTACAGGAAGGAAGTCCTCACTGGACCAACAAAACCAATAGAATCAAGAGTGTGGAGCAAGACATCAGTGGATCCATGTGTAAAACCGGACATTGGTTATATGTCTTATATTTATGCATGTATTTATACATAGAGGTCTGAGGTGGTGGGGATGATGGATGCTGATGGTATAAAGTAATATATTGGAGTAATATGGAGGGCGCATATGCATGATATATAGATCTGTAGGAAGATAGATGGGTAGGATACTGTGCAGAAATCAGGAAAATTGTTTTTAAACTATTTCTCTTGAAAGTGTTTTTGCCAGCAAATCCAGAATATGGCATTAGAAAAAGTACAAACACAGATACAGTAAAATTAATTAGAATTTTGTTTATAAGAATTATTTTGATATTTGTTACAAAGGCACTCCAGTCACTGTAAGTATTTATGAAATTCCGTCAACAGCAGTGTCATTTAATTTAATGAAGGATTGATTATCCAAACTAGGTTGAATAGTACCCGTAAATCCTGGGTTTTCTTGGGGAGAGGTTTGGAAGTGATTAGGCTGATACAAAGACAGACATAACATTGCAATGTATCGTTTGTTTGTTTGTATTTATTGTGTTTTGTATGTGTGTGTGTGTGTGTGTATGTGTGTGTGTGTGTTTTTTATGAATGCTTACTTATATATCATGTTCTCAGATGGCATAAGACTTTTGCACAGTACTGTGTGTGTGTGTGTGGTGTATAAATACATATGTATAGGGAGATATTATACTCATCTCTTTGTCTCTTATTTTGTCTCTCCCTCCTCAGAAGTATTTTTGGCTCTGTGCTTGAGGAGCATGTTTCTTGCAGTGGAGGACCCAGCTTTATGGATTATTCATAAACTTAATTGCATCTTTAATGATCAATGAGCTGCTCTGTAAATGTTGTAATTTTGCTAATTCAATTACGTCTGGCTGTGCTTTGGGGAAAATTTCCTTTGTCTGCGTTATTTAAATTTTCAGCATCCAGCATAAAATCTGTATCACCGGAAAGCCAACTGCATCTAAATTTCACACATTTCCCTTTTTTTTAAAGAGTCTGTTCAGGTTGTAAGTTTGGAGATGCATAGTAATAACAACATAGAATCAGTTGTGGCCAGTAATACCCAAATAATGACACTGTAATTGGTACATGTTCCAGATCAGCACACATGATTGTATCTGTGAACAGAGCACCACTATTTAAATGTAACTGGGTTAGTGGAGTGAACATAATGTTTCTTTTCATAATGAAGTCACATTGCTTGTTTAATTTGATGTGTTGTCATTCAATTTGATCCTCATGCAGGATAAATTTAAAATAGCATTGATTTGAAAGATACTGCACGTTGGAATCAAATTGCAAACGTTTTTGTCTAAATTAGGGATTTGCATTTAAAACTGAGGTGCATTTGTTTCAGAACCTTACAGTTGCTGCTTTGGTGTATACAGTGTCTCTGTATAATGTGGTAATTGAATACATCTATTGTTTATTATTTGGTGACCTGCCCTTGATCAATGTTAAAGTCCAGCAAGAAGGGGGATTTGGATCAAGTACTAAAGGATGTTATTTGGTTTGACAATTCCTTTCCACCTTTGACGTGGGCAGTGGTGTACACGAAACCCTAATACATTTGGGATTGACAGTTGGTCGGCAGTTGAAGTAAAACTGAAAATGATCTTTCCTTTGAAACTTTGATACTGAAAATGTGAAAATGTTGATGCTATCTTATTTGTGTAAACAGATGGTTTGTTTTGGCAGATAGCCTATTTCAGGTTTGGATGCAAACCCACTGAAATCACAAAGTTTACTCCTGTTAATGGTTATTCTGCTTCCCTGCTGGACAAAAACTGGTCAGATTGTGTAGACTGATTCTATGTTGTCCGGTGGAAAAACAACATGACCTTTAATATTGAAATGAAATTTGGTTTTAAAGAAGAAAAATATGTTTAATTTTCAGGGTGTCAAGTATGACAAGTTTGACTGATGGTTGATTTTCTGTTAGTCTGGCCATTAAGCTAATGTGAATGTTGCATATGTCGTGTTAAATTAGTGTAAGTCTATGCAGACTGACATGTTAAGCTAAAATAAATATAAATAAAGTAGCACAGTTATGCTGTAGGGTTGGATTATTAGATTTAGGATTTAAAAAATGATCTATAGTAACATTATGGAAATGTAACACTTGTTTCTGTAAAGTTAAAAATGCACTAAAATAAATAAAATGTAAAATATTTTGCTTCATAGCTCAGTGTCACCTAGACATTGTACCAGGTCAGTCCAGTCTAAACATCTGTCGAATACTGATATTTATTGCAAATATCTGCCGATTCAGTATTTTCCAGTATTATTGTGTATAATTATGGTGAATAATAAATAGTGATGTACCAAAGTTAAAATTCTTTTCTGAAACTGAAATTCAGGACACACTTTACCAAATACAAAAAAAACAGTTAATTTGTTTTGCTTTTTGGCTTTTTATTTAAAGCTTGGCTTGTTTATTTAAATAAACATGGAAAAAAAATTAGTGTTTTCAGTAGGACAAAGACATAATATGGCATACCATGATAAACGTGTAAGGTAATGTTAGTAGTGCAGAAACATGCAGAATAGCTCTACTTTGCCACTGCACTCTCATGCTCTGATCACATGAAACAGTTCCTCCTCTGACTGGTTGATTGCAATCAGTCACAGTTAAAGCAGAGCCGCAGCACAGCAGAAGGAGTAGACAGAGAACTTTTTAATCCCTCAAAAATGTGAAAACTCATCCTGACATGGAGAAGGGAAAAATGGTCAATCTCACAAATACAGCAGTTACATTCTGCTGCCAACAAATTTAAATGGTGCAGCAGAAAAAGAAGCTAACTTTAGCCTCATCAGGAAGTGTTCATGCAAATCACTGCTAACAAACTACTACAATAGGGACTTTAGCAGAAGTTAGAATTATAGATGAGATTTGTTTTTTTCTTTATGTTTCAACTGTGTTTTTAAATTTATAGGCCAAATTGAAGGCCTTGTTCAGACTGCCAGCCCAAACCTGATTTTTGAAGAGTTTGGAAGGTGAGATGGATGCACCTTCATCTTTCCTGCATGCATGTTTGAACAACAACCCACACAGATAGGTTGGTGATGTCTGGAGACACAAATCCAATCCGATTTGAGAAACAGATCCGTTTCACCTGCAGTCTGAACACAGCCTGATATTTACAGTTCGCTGGTTTTTGATAGTATTTTTTAAATGTGGCACCACTGGTTCTTGTTTGGTTCCAACTTATTAGTCAGATGTCACAAGATGTAAATATCATGACCCAACACTAATTTAAATTATTCTTGTTTTTTGTTAAATGCAATATCTTGATAATATTGTAAACCATGAAAAAAAAAAACAGGCAACTACTGTGATTAAAATTTTGTTCTACCAGCACATCCCTAATCCCAAGGAACAAACGCACGTGTATGATCTGAGTTTAGTCAGAATTAAGGTTTAGTGAGCAAATGTGTTTGAAATAGCCTGGGAATGGTAATTTGCTGCTTTTCATTCTGGTGCGTTCATAGAATATTTATAAGTTCTAGTGTCTTCACAAACATGACTGTGTGTTTTTATGTGAAAATGAAATAACAAATTTGCATAAATTGAAAGGAACGACTTCAGTGTGTACATGTGGATCTCTGTGTGTAGTGGGGTCTCTCGCTCATCGGGTAAACAGTCATACGATCACATTCCTTCCATTCCACACTGCTGTCCATTAGGTCACATGACGAAGGAGGAGGCGTGTAGTCTCGGGGTGGGACGGGGAGAGATTGGGTTGAGAGTAAGTGGGGTGGAGGGTGTGATAGTGATCGGGTGTGCTTGAGAGCCCTTCCTGAGGCTCAAATGAAAAGTATTGCCAAGGGTGGTCCTTACTGAGAGCGTTGGTTGTCAAAAAGAAGGTATTGAAGCTGTTGGGTCCTTTCAAGTCAAAAGTGAATTCACAGGTGTACCGAATAATGAGAGAATTTTTTTCTATATGTAACAACTGCCAGTTTTAACAGCTTGTTAGCTGTAAGGAACTATTGTATGCTTTTGGAAAAAACTGCATTTTAAATCAGTGTTAATTTGCTTGGATTCTCTTTGAGAGAGAGCCTCTTTAAAAAAGCCAATTACTTTGATTGACACATTTAATAAGGCAACAATAAAAACATGTCGTTTTGGAGCAGGCGGATGAGTGCAGGGATAATAGTTCATCTCTTTCAGATAGCGGTCAGCCTCTTCAGCCTCTTGTTTACCCTGTTGAAACAGTGTGTCCGATATCGCTGTGTGTGTGTGTGTGTGTGCATGCTACAGTGTAAGTGTACTGAAAGACTCACAGCTGCAGGCCTATAGAGCGGTGCTTAACTGTCAAGAGGTTCCTGCTTTATCCCTGCTGTTCTGAGCTGAGCTTTAATGCCTGGAACACAGTACTGGGGCTGTTCTGTAGAGCTTCATGAAGGAGAAGATGTCTCTCTGTCTTCTTACCCACGTTGTTTTCCAGCTAGTAAAGTTGCAATCACATTTATTTGCACCTTATTTGACACTAGGTCTATATTTTGGTGCAAAATCAACTTTAGAGAGTTCTCCAATTAACCCAAGTGTAGTCGATAAATCAAGACATTTGGAGTTCAAAGCTTGCTTCTTTAATTTTGTGTTTGTACTGCAAATCTAATGTAGCTAAAAAGCTAAAAAAAAAATTGTCATCTAGATTTTGTTGTTTCTGACAGTGTATGACATACTGTTATATAAAAAAGTACACCATAGTAGCTAATAACATTAGCAGCATTTTGTCCGTTTTTACAGATAGCAGTATGTTGGTGCCAGAAACCACATTAGCGGGCCTGGTTTGAGATTATGCAGAGATAATATAAAAACTGGATCATAAATCATAAGGTTTTCTTTTCATACTCTAGTGTGACGTGACATTAGTAACATGTCATTGAAATGCTTTTCCAGGTATGGGTTTTGTCATGGTATGCTGCAAATAAGTGCAGATAATGTGACATACAGACAGTGCAAACTACATTAACTTCATCCATTTTAGCTTAGACATTTTTTTTTTACTAATGTTTCAAATTGAAAGGAAGATGACCCTCGATCATCTCCTGCTGAGCCTTCCCATTTCATATGAAGTAGTCCACTTTGTTTTCTAATGAGTGGACATAAAGGAATTGCTGGTCTTTTTCTTTTTGGTGTAGCCTTAGTTTACCATGGACTCGAGTGATGCACATCCACTTGTACCACCTGAAGAGCCACCTGTCTCGGTCAGCTGCATCAGACGACACTGCGGTCAGGGCCTTGTGTGGAGAACAAGCCGTGGAGCAGCTGGTACTGAAGTGTGAATGGGTGTAATATTTATAAAATGTAAGCAGTGTCTGGGACACACATTAGGTTTTTAGTTTCCTGTTCCACCTTAAGTGATCCAGCAGGTACATTCAGGTGTCTGTACATGTACCAAAATGTGTGTCGCTCCATTTAAGGCGGAGGAAAAAATTAGAACAAAAAGATAGAGAATTGTTTTTGCCGGGCCTGCAGGACTAGTGTTAGAATGCAGCACTGGTTTTGACACAGGCTCATCTATATATTGTTTGGTTTTGTTTTTGCAATTTTGCACCATAAAAGTATTTTAGATTTACTTTAGTTGTTGCTTCTTATTAAAAAATAAACACTACAGAATAACAAACCACTGTTAGCCTGTTAGATGCTGTTTACTAGTATCTAAAGTGGTTTTATTTGGAAAAAATATACTTTTCTAGTAAGGTTGGGACCCTCTGCAGAATGTAAATAAAAACATGATATGGAAATCATGTAAACCTTTTTTTGTTTTAAAGGAAAATAATACAAAGAAAACAAATCAAATGTTGAAACTGAGAAATTTTATAGTTTTTTGAAAAATATGTCTCTTTTGAATTTGATGCCAACAACATGTTCCGGGGCCTGTTTATCACTGAGCTGCATCATCTCTTCTTTTAACAAACTCTGTAAGCGTTTGGGAACTGAGGAGACCAATTGCTGTAGTTTTGAAAGTTAATTTGTTTCCCCGTTCTTGTTTGATGCAGGATTTCAGCTGCTCAACAGTTCAGCGTGTTCTTTGTTGAATTTTCATTTCATAATGTTCCAAATGTTTTTAGTGGTGAGAGGTCTGGACTGCAGGAAGGCCAGTTTAGCACCCGGACTCTTTTAATGCAGAGCAGCACTGTCGTAATACTCACTGTGCTAATAATAGTCACAATGTGCTTTGGCATTGTCTTGTTGAAATAAGCAAGGAATTCACTGAAAAAGACGTCGTCTGGGTGGCAGCATATGTTGCCAAAACATGTATATATCGTTTAGCATTAATGTTGCTCTCACCGATGTGCACGTCACCCATGTCATGTGCACTAATGCACCACCAAACCATCATGGATCCATTGATAACTGCACTGATAAGAAGCTGAGCGGTCTTTAGCCCGGAGGACACGGTGTCCATGATTTCCAAAAAGAATTTCAAATGTTGATTCATCGGACCACAGGACACTTCCACTTGGCCTCAGTGCATTTTAAATGAGCTCAGGCCCAGAGAAGGTGGCGGCATTTCTGGATTCTGTTTATATATGGTTTTAGCTTTGCGTTTTAGAGTTTTAACTTGCGTTTGTGGAAGCAGAGACAAACTGTTTTCACAGACAGTGATTTTCAGAAGTGTTTCTGAGCCCATGCAATGATTTCCACTACAGAATCATTTTTGTTTTTAATGCAGTGTTGTCTTAGGGCCCATAGGGACCTTGTCCCTTGCTTACATTGATTTCTCGAGATTCTCTGAGTAATGATTTTACATAAAGTTTTTTGCTTTTTTATGTTGAGAAACGTTATTCTTGATTTGCTCGCTCATTCTTTCACAGAGTGGTGAACTCCTCCTCATCTTTACTTCTGAAAGACTCATGTTACCGACCTGTTGCCAGTTAACAATGGGCAGATATTTAAAAAAAAAAAACTATAAAACTTCTCTGTTTTGTGCTACATTTTTTTTAACATTAGCATCCATTACTAGTTGAAATGCTCTATTATTGAGAGATCTCTGAGCTAGCTGAGCGTTTTTGCTTAGTGACTGTGAAGGTGGGTGGAGGAGAAAGTGAAATGCAATATTATTGGTTAATATTTTTGCCCACTTGCTGGTAAAAGGTGACATCAGAAGTCAGAAGAAGGCAGGCAAAAGTCACTATGCTTTGATTAAAAATCAAAAACCAAAATTTTGTCTTTATATGATGATATATAAATTGTGATCCGTTTTGATTTCCGGTTGACTTAACAACTGATGATGCTAATTAAAGCATGCAACTTGTATGGTGCTAATTGATGTCTACAGGTTTCATATACTTGGTAGCTACATTAACCATCATAGCAGTCATAGCCCCAGTAGAACTAAAGAAGCAAGCTTTGGACATCAAACTTCAACAAAATTTGAAGTATGTCTCTCTGTTTTGTTCATGTGATATACTATCTAGCTTGTTCTTTAGTGAAACGGACCAAGAAACAATCAAATGAACGTCACATTCACAGGAACTTTGTAACATGTCCTAGCAGCTGAGCCTCTTCTCTGACCTGTGCAGGCGGTGGGCACTTGTTCTGAACTCTAATGGTGTCATCTGTGCCCGATTTTCATTTTGTACTTGTATAGTTTTTTACAGTGCTGATAGATTCAAATCCCAGATTCTATACCAAAGAAAAATTACGCTAATTATCTGTGCATTATTGACAATCTTTGCTGTTATCATTTAAACTGTACGTGTTGGCCCAGATGATCATTCGTCTGATATATCTGTTGGGCTCTAGTCTTTCTGTCCGTTTTGGTGACATCTAAAGCATTTATGTAAAAGCACTTATTTCAGTGGGCTCTAAAAAATCAGGGATGTAAGCCCAAATGTAGCAAAATGAGGTCTGATAAAATTGCAGGGTTGGATGATCGAAATCAAATGATTTGGTTTTATTTTATGTGACGACTTTGATAGCAAAGGGCTATGTAATATGCAGAATGACCAGTTGTAGACCATTTAGCCTGACGTGTGCACAATGAAAACAAAGATGTGTAGTGTAATGGCCATTGAGGATCTCTTGCTTACTTGCTACACTTGGCTTGATTAAAAATGAATGGTCAGGCCAGTGATGTATATATCTTATGCTGAGAGGTTCAGCAATATGAAGCTTAAGTTGCCTGCTGCTAGCGTTTAGCTTGGTAAACAGTCGATGGTTTCTTATCTGACTGATTAAACCGGTGCACAGAGGCACAGATATCCACAAAACAGGTGAGATTCATAGAGTGGCTGATTTTAGCCAAACCTTGTATACAGTCCTGCAGTTTATACCAGGTGGTGTGTCTAGATTAACTGAACAATAACAAAACATCTCCTGTGCAAATATCACCTCAAAATGCAGCATCAATTCTTCCAGAAGTATTTTTTTTTTGTAATGATGGCTCGTTGACTTTTTTGAATGACTAGTCAACTAGTAAATATTGAGTTGTGCAGCCCCCAGTGCACATACTGCATTAGAATGCATGTGTTAGGACTTATGCTTACCCAATTCATAGTAGGGCACTCATTTAGTCTACAAAGTAAAGAGCAAATAAATAATGTAATTGTCTGTCTGTGTTGCCTGATGCTTGAAACAACACTGGCTAATAAAAATCAGCCAAAAAAATCAGCCTTTGGCTGATGTAGCTGTAAAGGAATCAGAATAGGCTATAAAAGTTCATGATATATGCACCCCTATAAAATGGAATGATCATAAAAATTGTGTCTTTTTAAGATGCAGTCAAAACAAGTAAGACATTAACCATAGCTGGTTAATGGTGTAATGTTCAGCATGCCTGCTGTAACATTATACTTACCACCCTCTGCGTATTGTACATTATCCTGAAGTAGTGCTGGGCAGTATGACACATTAATCGTAATAAATTATGTCACATCAGTAGACAATATACTTTTATATGTATATTGTAGATATTGTCAGTACACTGACCAGCTGCATGTTTCCTTACAAAGAGAGTAAAATTAGTCATTTTTAATAGACTTAGTGCAACATATATAAAAAAATCTGTGTTCATAGTTTTCAGTAGTATTTTTGTTTGTTCAGTTGTCAGGAAAATAAATACACTGCTCAAAAAAATAAAGGGAACACTTAAACAACACAATATAACTCCAAGTAAATCAAACTTCTGTGAAATCAAACTGTCCACTTAGGAAGCAACACTGATTGACAATCAATTTCACATGCTGTTGTGCAAATGGAATAGACAACAGGTGGAAATTACTGGCAATTAGCAAGACAGACTCAATAAAGGAGTGGTTCTGCAGGTGGGGACCACAGACCACTTCTCAGTACCTATCAGCTTTCTGGCTGATGTTTTGGTCACTTTTGAATGTTGGTGGTGCTTTCACACTCGTGGTAGCATGAGACGGACTCTACAACCCACACAAGTGGCTCAGGTAGTGCAGCTCATCCAGGATGGCACATCAATGCGAGCTGTGGCAAGAAGGTTTGCTGTGTCTGTCAGCGTAGTGTCCAGAGGCTGGAGGCGCTACCAGGAGACAGGCCAGTACACCAGGAGACGTGGAGGAGGCCGTAGGAGGGCAACAACCCAGCAGCAGGACCGCTACCTCCACCTTTGTGCAAGGAGGAACAGGAGGAGCACTGCCAGAGCCCTGCAAAATGACCTCCAGCAGGCCACAAATGTGCATGTGTCTGCACAAACGGTTAGAAACCGACTCCATGAGGATGGTACGAGGGCCTGAGGTCCACAGATGGGGGTTGTGCTCACAGCCCAACGCCGTGCATGACGCTTGTCATTTGCCAGAGAACACCAGGATTGGCAAATTCGCCACTGGCGCCCTGTGCTCTTCACAGATGAAAGCAGGTTCACACTGAGCACATGTGACAGACGTGACAGAGTCTGGAGACGCCGTGGAGAGCGATCTGCTGCCTGCAACATCCTTCAGCATGACCAGTTTGGCAGTGGGTCAGTAATGGTGTGGGGTGGCATTTCTTTGGAGGGCCGCACAGCCCTCCATGTGCTCGCCAGAGGTAGCATGACTGCCATTAGGTACCAAGATGAGATCCTCAGACCCCTTGTGAGACCATATGCTGGCGCGGTTGGCCCTGGGTTCCTCCTAATGCAGGACAATGCTAGACCTCATGTGGCTGGAGTGTGTCAACAGTTCCTGCAAGATGAAGGCATTGAAGCTATGGACTGGCCCACCCGTTCCCCAGACCTGAATCCGATTGAACACATCTGGGACATCATGTCTCACTCCATGCTTTAGTCCAGGTCTGGGAGGAGATCCCTCAGGAGACCATCCACCACCTCATCAGGAGCATGCCCAGGCATTGTAGGGAGGTCATACAGGCACGTTGAGGCCACACACAATACTGAGCCTCATTTTGACTTGTTTTAAGGACATTACATCAAAGTTGGATCAGCCTGTCGTGTGTTTTTCCACTTTAATTTTGTGTGTGACTCCAAATCCAGGCCTCCATTGGTTAATAAATTTGATTTCCATTGATTATTTTTGTGTGACTTTGTTGTCAGCACATTCAACTTTGTACAGAACAAAGTATTCAATGAGAATATTTCATTCATTCAGATCTAGGATGTGTTATTTGAGTGTTCCCTTTATTTTTTTGAGCAGTATATATCGTATTGCACAAATTTCTTGAAGTATGTTTTTGCCGCATCACCCATCCCTCTGCTATAGCTGTGGTTAATCACTTCTTGAGTCATTTCTTGCACTTTCTGTCCCTGAAAGGCAAAATCCTATGGGAACCCAGTTCTCCTCTACTTTCACTCAGCAGAATTCTCTCTGTCCTCTCTTCTCTCCCTCATGGCGCAGTTTCATATCAGTGGCCAGATAACATCATATTAGAACAGGCTCGGAGGTGTGTGTGCGTGTGTGGTGCACAGATAACGAGGTAGATGTATGAAGTTTCCTCAACCGTCCTGTCCCTACAGCCTCTTATCACACAGATAGCACCCATGACATGTGAAATGCTGGTCACTGTGCTTGGATGATGTTCTTTTAACTCTGTCCTGCTCTGGCAACTGTTGCAGGTCCATTAGTTAATGGAGGTTATGTGCAGATGAGGGGTGTGTGTGTGTGTGTGTGTGTGTGTGTGTGTGTGTGTGTCTGTTTGTGTTTGTATCGCAGGCCCATGGTGTGTCGGTACAGCAGCAGTCCCAGCTGGAATGGCTCATAATGCAGCACAGCTGCAAAGGAAGGAGTCATTCATTCCTTCCTTCATTTCTTCATTAATTCTCCATGCATAGGAGCAGGAATACATAACACAAAACCATGCCTTCCGACCAAAGCTCACACCATGAATGACAGAGAAGCTGAAAAGGCAGATGAACTGTACGCTGGGATGACTTTTTTTTTTCGGAAGCAGCCCTCCTTTAAAAGTCCTTGAGTTGAAGTTCACAGCACTTTAAAGGCATTAATAACAGCCATTGTCGTGTGCAGTGGCTTCTAACTCTGTGACAAAGCGAGGGAGGAAAGAGGAGAAGAGTCTCTTTCACTTGAGGAGAAAAGAAGTGAAAGTGTTTACTAGGCCTCTGGTCTCCAGTGAGAGCCATCTGATAACATTATACCCTGACTTCCCTGAGACAGACCGCAGATAAAAAGAAGCCATTAGAATGTTTAGACAATAGTGAAGTATGTTTGCCCATATAAAACTGGCACCAAGTCAATGTTGCTGTTTAAAGAGGCTTCACGCGCATACATTTGTGTGTGCACAATGTAATCAGTGTTGTCTTTCTCATTTTCGCAGGGTTTATGCTTGCGCAGTAGGGCTGTGCATTGAAAAATGATGATGTGGTTAGGCATAAGAGCAGTTAAATGAGTAAGCTGTTAAAGGGGAACTCTACCAATTCAAAACGTATATATAATTTAAAGGTTAATATATAAACAAAGCCATTCAGAGTGATTTGATATGCGATACTCCCTGCTAGAGAAACTTGGTTCTAAATTGTTCAGTGTTGGTGGTAGGAAACCTACTGTGACTAACATTATATGTAGAATTAAGCATTTCATATCAAACAACTCTGACATTGTTTATATTTCAATAAATGAATTATGCAGATCATTTGGAAATATTGTAGTTCCTCTGTACTTTGTGAATAAAAGTCACATAAAATCAGTTTCATTTAAACCTATACAGAATACGTGACTGGCTTTATCCAAATGTTCTTGATTTCAAGTTGGGATACTAAAAAATGTGATTTCAAGAATACGATAAATTTGTCTGGATCAGTGATGATGTCTGGAAAAGCGTTGGAAATGAACTTGCTTGTCCACCTGCCACTGTGCACTGTTAGAAATAAATATACTGTGCAGATACATTTTTCATTCTTTAAGGTACAAACAATGTAAATGTATCCTCAAAGGTACAACAGTGGTTTTAAGGTCAAATAGTGTGCCTTAAATACCTCTTTTAGTGGAAAAGAACATATTTTTACTTTCCAACTTAGAAAATATAATTTCAGTGGATTTTGGTACAGTTATGTTCCCTGAATAAAGGTACTGAGATGTACCCTTTAGGGTACCACCACAGTGACAAGAGGGTTTCCTGGGCATTCCTCCGTCCTTCCATGAGGCCAGATTTTCCCTGTGCTTTCTTTCTTGCCTGGGTGTGGTATTTGGATCATTTGTGGTTTTTTGTGGCCTCAATTTTTAGGTATTTAGTCCCAAAAATGAAACTATTAGTTCTATGACTAACAGAGAGTAAGTAAATGTTCACTAACCTGAGCCACAGATCACATATATAACAGTTACATCATCCCCTCAGTATTTAACAGCTGCAATCACAAAGCAGTGTTATAAACACGTAACAAAAATGCTAATGACTAGGCGCTGATCACAGCAGCTACAAACCAGTATATCGCTAGAGCCTCAAACTAAACTGCACGTATGAAAGTGAAACTAATTCAAGTACATGACATGACATACATCATACATCCCTTAACAAGTTAGTAAAAGATACTAGGAGCTATAAGAGCTAGAGTTTGTCCTGTGCAGGAAACTTTTTTGTCCTTTTGTGTCAGCTGTATTGGGGAAGTGTCTATGTAATTGGGTGGCTGGCTGTTTGAATGAAATTAAAGTAAAATTAACGGCAAAATTTTGGACCCAATGTCTTTTGATGTACTCATGGAGTACATATATCACAGGTTGGGAACCACCGGACTGGGTTACTTGACCTGAGGTGATTCTTTTTATATGTTGGTCGCTAGTTAGTGTTCTATGCCCAAGTTGCTGTTGGTAATCCCCTGTGTCTCCTTGTTGAAGTGTTTGAGTGAAACAAGAACACTTGCAGTTCAGTCTGCATTTTGGAACGTCACCAATTTCTCTGTTACAATTGCATTATTTGTATATGCTGTTTTTATGTACCCAAAAACTGGTAGGTTGAGTAAATTCAGCCACATTTGGCAAGGTGCTAATTTCCAACCTTGGTCTGGATTGTGTGTATGCTGATCATAATTCATTTGGCTTTATCAAGGGTAAGAGGTGATTTGAACTTAGTTCAAGGCAGTAAGGTCATCAGATTTTCTTAGAGACTATAAGCATATTTTGTTAATCTATTTAAAGAGTAATTACACACTGAACTAACACCACTAGCATGGTTATCTCAGCATCCGCAGAGCCCCACTCTGGTTCAACTCTGCTGTAGGCATGAATGATGTTGGTCAGTGCTGAGTCCACATCACAATATGCAGGTCAGTCAACCAGTGTTGCCACCCCCTGATGATGACACCTGCCTTGTTCTACGAGGTACAAAAGCAGCTTTGAAATATGGGCAGACTATGAACACAGTCATAGGTTAAGCACTTTTTAGGCTGATGATAATCCCTTCCTCTGAAATCCTCTTTGATATATTTAAACATGTCTGAATTTTATGGCTCAAAATAGATTTTTTTGTAGAGTGAAATAGCAATGTAACTAAACAAGTGAATAAGGCAACAGCCAATGAGAGAGAGAAGATGAAGAGTCAGAGGAGCTGCTTCTCAAGTTCAGGCCAGTAATCACTCTTAACAATGTCACGTCAGCAGGCATTTAATTGTATAATATTTCTCTGGTTCTGACTGTGATGTCTTTATTTCAACCTCGTATTCATCCCCAGTTTGCATGTTCGCTACGCATTCATCTATGTTCATCAAAACACAAATAGGACCGGTCCAGTTTAAATTTGTTTGTGTCATGATACTGGATGGACCTTTCATAGCCTAAACGTATGTGTGTTCTCTCCTCATGAAAAAACATTTAAATATTTTGTTAAAGATGGAGGTTAAGTGTGTGATGTTTTCCATTTCCTAAATCTGTTAGGGTTTTTTAAAGTCATGTAATGTATGTCTGGCATTACCCTGGTGGTTGTCGCTTTTGTACCTAGTGTTAGTAACTTAGAAAAACTGCAGCAGAAAATCACATGAATAATATGGAAAAGGTTATAGTAGTAGTAGAGTTTTTTGCCTGTCTAGACCATGAATGATCACTATATTGTGAAATGTGTAATAGTGTGAATTTCTGTTAGCCTGTCTAAGAGGTTTTAGTCTTATATTAGCACAAAGAGGCTGTCCGCTTATTTTGTTCATCTGTTTAAAGATTAATGGTTAGACAAATCATATTTACATGATATTTCACTTCCCTCAAAAGCAGTCAAACAGCCAAGTCATGTTTGGTGTCCAAATTTTGATACTTTAGTTTTGAACCAGAGCTACGAGGCTAACATTGCTAACGAACACTAGAAGTAAATAGTCTTTCAAATAGTTTTTAATATACATGTCCAAAACTTCTTTCCACCACATCCAAGTTTTTATTTAGGTTGCACAGGAAAGTTGATGTGGTTTAAAATGGAGTGTGACTTTTAACTATAAAAATGGAACAAATGTATCCAATCCTAAAAGAAGGTGCAGCTATTTAGGATAACTGAAATTCTTGCCTGAGCATAATTTGGTATCATTTTGTGCGAGACGACTAAAAGCAGGTCTAAGAGTATTCACTGCATAGATGCACTGAAGGGTGAGGTGGAGAAGCTAAACGAGTGTATTCAGGAAATCAGTACTCTGAATTTAAGGGCCATGTTTTTTGACACAAAAGAGTCCCAACTATGTGTGTTTGAATCTAAATATACATTTGAAGAATTGTATGAGTTTGATGCCTTCCACTCTGGTGACTCGCAGACCCACTTACACTATATTGCCAAAGTATTTGGTCATCTGCCTTCACACACATGAGCTTGAGTGACATCCAATTCTTAATCCAAAGGGTTTAATATGATGCAGCTATAACAGCTTCAACTCTTCTGGGAAGGCTTTCCACAAGGGTTAGGAGTGTGTTTTTGGGAATTTTTGACCATTCTTCCAGAAGTGCATTTGTGAGGGCAGACACTGATGTTGGATGAGAAGGCCTGGCTTGCAGTTTCCACTCAAATTCATCCCAAAGGTGTTCTTTTGGGTTGAGGTCAGGAGTCTTTATGGACTTTGCTTTGTGCACTGGTGCACAGTCATGTTGGAACAGAAAGGGGCTGTCCCCAAACTGTTCCCTCAAAGTTGGGAGCATGAAATTGTCCAAAATCTCTTGGTCTGTTGAAGCATTAAGAGTTCCTTTCACTGGAACTAAGGGGCCGAGCCCAACTCCTGAAATACAACCCAACACCATAATCCCCCATCCACCAAACTTTACACTTGGCACAATGCAGTCAGACAAGTACTGTTCTCCTGGCAACCACCAAATCTAGACTTGTCCATCGGATTGCCAGATGGAGAAACGTGATTCATCACTCCAGAGAACACGTCCAGTGGCGGTGCTCTACACCACTGCATTCAATGTTTTGCATCGCGCTTGCTGATTTAAGGCTTGGATGCAGCTACTCCGCCATGGAAACCCATTTCCATGAAGCTCTCTGTGCTGTTCTTGAGCTAATCTGAAGGCCACATGAAGTTCAGAGGTCTGTAGCGATTAACTCTGCAGAAAGTGGGCAACCTGTGCGCACTATGCTGCTGTTCCCAGTCACCTCCACTTTGTTATAATACCACTGACAGTTGACTGTGGTATATTTAGTAGTGAGGAAATTTCATGACTGGACTTGTTAAACCGGTGGCATCCTGTCACAGTACCATGCTGGAATTCACTGAGCTCCTGAGAGCGACCTATTCTTTGAGGTATTATCTGATATCGTCATCATACAGTTGTATGTTTTTTAATATCATGAAATTTAAATATTAAATGATTAAATATGCAACTTCTGACTCTCTTGTATAAGCAAGCATTAGGTATTACAGTGCATAGTAATGGTTTAAAACATGCCCTTGTTCGAGTCTCTGGAGTTTTATGTTGAAATGGGACTAGGGTGGAGGGGGCTGAACTAGGCTGAAACTAGGGGTGCAGTTAGCTGAAACTAGGGGTGCAGTTGGCTGAAACTAGGGATGACTATCTTTTTCATTTAATACCTTTTAATCATTACCTCATCTTTTAGCCATAGGGTGCATTGATGTACTGCTGATTGCCAAATTTAAAACATTGGAATATTTTGCCATTTGGACTGCATTTTAAGATGCCAATATGAAGTAATCCCTCTAACCAGAAATCGGAATAGAGCAGGTTTTCACCAGCAGCTGCTCTCTGACTCTTTTTTCAGTGACCAAACAAGCTAGCATTTTAAAAACACCCCTTAACTTTGGTAAAGCGAATACATCAACTTTAATTAAAAACATGTCTGCAGTACTTACTTTATGAAAGATTCATTCCACAAATGAAAATGGGCTTTGGAGAGCAGCTTGTTGTTCTTTTCCACTTTCTCCTTTCACTGGCTGGATGTCTGAGCTATTAGGCAGAGTAAAATGCTCATTCTGTACTAGCATTAGCATATACTAATAGGGGGGCCACATCCACCTTTTATCTGTCATTATCTAATTGTAAATAACAACAGACATTAGATTGTGACAATTAATATTTGATTGCAAAAAGCAGAATCGCCGTGGCTGTCTGCCTCGTGAGCTCTGACATGGGCTGCTGAACTGAATGCACAACATGATGGACAGGAGTTGCAGAACATTGCTGAAAAGGAATGTAGTTCCAGAGGTTAGGGAACCATCCCTGTGACCGGAAGGTTGCCAGTTCGATCCCCTTAGCTGACAGTCCATGACTGAAGTGCCCTTGAGCAAGGCACCTAACCCCCAATTGCTCCCCGGGCACCATGGATAGGGCTGCCCACTGCTCCGGGCAATTGTGCTCACTGCCCCCTATTGTGTGTGTTCACTAGTGTGCATGTATGTGGGTGTTTCGCTGCATGGATGGGTTAAATGCAGAGGTCTAATTTCACAGTGTGTAAATACAGTGACAAATGGTTGTAAATTCTATTCAGTTACTTGTGCAGCCTTAACACTGATTTAAACGGCAGAAACCATTACTTAGCTATGGCAGTCATAAAGAAGTAATAAATAGCTTTTTCATTGGTTTATAAAGGCTTCAGTTGTCACTCTGAGTCTTAGTTTACTCTTTTGTATATCTTCCATAAGCCTGTTTTATTGAGCAGATGCACCCTGATGCAATTTAAAAGTTACATGTTTGGTGCAAAGGTGCAAGGATGTTATCAGCTATGATGGAGCTCTTTACATTTTGGTTCATGGTTCATGACAAAGTTCCCTGACCGCTGGGCCACCCTGGTTGTATACAGTGTACAGTAACAGAGAAAAATAATATATAGAAAAGCACAGCTGTGAATATTGCAACGCTCTTTTCTGTACATTGTAAAATATGTAAAAAGAACATTCTATTCCCTTTTTCTTTGCTTTGTGTTATCCTCAGTTTTTTGCAAACTAGCATCCATTATCTCAGTGGTATCTCTTCATACTGCTGTTTGCACAACCTTTAGGGCAGTGATTACACTTGTAGGAGAGTACAGACTGACGCGTGTAAATTTTAGCTCTCATTAACAAAGGCTTAGTCTGTACAGTATGTAGAACTGTACATAGTCATTGCAGTGATATGCAAGTGGTACCTTAACTGCATTGATTATAAATGCTGCAATAAATTATGATTGGTAGTATTCAATAAAGACATTTTAAATATGCTCTTTTAAATATGCTGAGAACATAATGCCTGGACCTGTCTCATGAAGCAAGATCTCTTTCTTAGCCAGCTAACTTTAACGCCTTTTCACGGAAGCCATAATATGCAGTTTGAGGACCCTTGGTTGAAACATTTAATTTCTTAATTAATGATGATGGAATATATTCTCATGGAAAGGTATGTCATTTACAAAACTGGAAGCAAACTGTATTTTTTTCTACATAGGAGAGCAAGCAAGTCAACATTTCTGAAAGTATTTTTATTTTCATACAATGCTGTGTTTTATCGTGGCGGCTTTTTTTTTTTTGAAAAAAGCTGCACTTGTGCTGTCCGTTGAATCTCAGCACAGTTTTCACATCAGGGGGTTCTCACCATCCCTTTTAATCCCTCATAGCTCACTAGCAGAGGCACATTTCATGCACAGAAAACCAACAGTGCCCTAGTTCATCTGAGAACAAGAGTTCCAGGGAAAACATATTTTATTTGATTGTTAATTAAAATACCAGAGTCCTTTTCCACTAAGGGTCTTGCAGAAGAGGGAGATTAAATTTACTTCCATTTAACCTTGAATTTTCTATCTCACAGTGGTGGATCACTTTTTACCAAAATTCTTTGGCAAATTATGCCAGCCACCTGACACGCTCCGGTCATGTTAAGTTCGGGATTTCAGCTCATAAACAGCTCTTGGATCAATCAGGGTGAGCTTCTGACCAATCAGGGATTGATAGAAGTGGACCCCTACAGTTACTTTTTTTTTCTTCATGGTTTGTGGCATCGAATAAATGAATGAAGTCTATCACTTTACTAAAAAAGTATTAAAAGGTTCGATACATAAAGCAACTATTACTCCAGTAAACCTTGACACAGTGGCAGTAGTGTTGCTTTTTTACCCTAATATATGCATTTTTTTTCTTTTTTAAAAATAAGCCACTCAACATTTGAGGATCTGTAGGGGTTAATAATCAGATGATCTGTTAACTGCAGGGAGAAGAAACAAACACAGAATTTTGTTGGCATTAGGGTTTTAGGCTTACCTATTAGGTGACACCGGTGTTGCACAAAAGTTTAGTGGATCTTTGCTTGAATACATCTAAACTAAACAGAGAAAGCTGGTCGCCACTATGAGTTAATAACTGCAGCTGCATTTGTTAGGATGTTCTAAAGCTATAAAATTGTCAGATTTGCTTTGTGAGAGTTTATACTGAATCAGCTTGAGAATGCATCTAATGCTAAAGACACACCTGCACACCTACACAAAGACTGACCATTTACAGCCTGCAGGCTGATTTTACTTGCTGTGATATTCAGAGTTGATATTCAACTCATTTGTTCCTGGACAGCAGTCTTTGAGTTTGTTTTATATCATATGTTTGTCTCACTCTCTTTGTGCCATAGACACACAAACACATCTATAAGCAGTTGGTTCGGTGATGTAAAGTTTTATTATTTTGCTCTGTACTCGAACATGTTGGATTTGAAATGAAAGTGTTTTAAGTGCAGTGTTTGCTATGCCATTTCAAATGAATCATTCATTCCTGTGCTTATGTTCCGAACTTCAAACTCCAACGCAACATTCCTAAACCTGTTAGAACAAAATAGAAACAGAAAAAGGTCAAGTGCATTCCTTTTACATGGCACACATGTAATAAATGTAATGTAATAAAATAGTAGGTTTGGAAAGTAATTACGGCTACGCAATTTAACTGTTCATGACTATGCAAATTGCCCTAAGGACTACGCTATATATACACAAAAGTTTATAGACACGCTTGTGTAATACCTCTTTTGCACAAGCATTAAGAGGCCGTTTGTTCCCTCCTGCTGCACCAACAGCTTCCATATAATATATATAATATAATTTAGTTTTGAACCTTCCCAGAAGAGTGGAAGCTGTTGGTGCAGCGGGAGGGAACAATAATACGTAATATATATATATATATATATACACATATTATTTTGTCCATAATAATAATATATATATATATATATATATATATATATATATATATACACACACACACACACACACACACACACACATATATATAAAATTTGACTGCATTCAGCCACAAGAGCATTAGCGAGGTCAGCTGCTGATGTTGAGTAGATCTGGATCGCTCCAGTTCGTCTCAAAGGAACTGGATGCAGCTTCATCTATTCAGAGAATGTAGTTTTAACGCTCCTCAAACCAATGCTGTTGGGGTCTGTACCTCTCTAGCAGATGCTTGGCTATGGTCCTTGGGCTTAGGTGCAGCTGCTCCAGAGCATCTCATTCCATCGGCAGTGCTTTTGTGTGGAGACTATTCAAGCTGTGTGTATGCAACAGAACACCTGTGTCTGCATTGCCTTACAATAACTGTGTAGTTACTAGAAGTGGTGCCTGGATGCTTTTGGACATAGTGTGGCAATGAATGACTCAGTTGTTTACCAGAGGTTATTATGGCCAATTACATTAATACATTATAAAGAGAGTTCACAAATTCCCCATTTAGAAATGTATGGACTTGCTGGCTGGCTGGTTTCACATATTGACACATGATACGAAAAAAATCATGTCAGCGTGTAGGGCAAACCCAAATTGTCCTTTTGTACTTTTCAATAAAAAACTAACCACTCTGGGAGCCACAACTGTCTTTTTATGTCTGTTTTACCATCTTGGCTGTAAATATGGCTCAATATGCGCTAATGTACCATCATCATCATCATCATCATCATCATTGATGACCGCTAGTCCAGATAGGGTCATGGTAACAGTTGAGAGAGCAGAGAATCCCAGATGACCCTGTCCCCCACAACTTCCTCCAGCTCATTCCCGGAGACCCCAAGCTGCTCCCAGGCCAACTTGGAGATATAATCCCTCCAGTGGGTCCTAGGACGTGCCTGGAACACCCACACTGGGAGGCATCCAGGGGGATCCATCCGGATCAGATGCCCGAACCACCTCAGCTGGATCCTCTCAATGCAGAGGAGTAGCGGCTCTACTTCGAGCTCCTCCCGGAAGACAGAGCTCCTCACTCTATCAAATAGTGTGTAGCCTGCCACCCGAAGAAAGAACGCTCATTTCCGCCGCTTGTATTCGCAATCTCATTCTTTCGGGCATTACCCACAGCTCATGACCATAGGTGAGGGTTGGGATGTAGATCGACTGGTAAGCTGAGAGCTTGGCCTTATGGCTCAGCTCCCTCTTCACCACTACAGTGGGGTACAGTGACCACATTACTGCTGCCGCCTGTCCCAGCCTGCGGCCGATCTCACGATCTCACCTCTTCCTGTCACTCGTGAACAAGACCCCAATGTACTTAAATTCCTCCACTTGGGGAAGGTCCTTTCCCCTTACCTGGAGTGGGCATGCCATCCTTTTCCAGGCTAAGACCATGGACTCAGACTTGGAGGTGCTGATCCGCATACCAACCACTTCGCATTCAGCTGCAAACCACTCCAGTGAGCGCTGGAGGCATCCATGTGATTCAGCCAAAAGAACATCATCATTTGCAAATAGTAGAGACGCCACCCTCCAGCCTCCACACATAATGCCCTCCTGACCCCGGCTATGCCCTGACACTCTGTCCATGAATATCACGAACAGGAGTGGAGACAGGGCACAAATCTGGCAGAGTCCAATGCTAACACTGAAAGAGTCTGACTTAATGCTGAGTATATGGACACAGCTCTCACTCCGGGAGTACAGAGATTGGATAGCCCGGAGTAGTAGCCCCGTCACCCCATATTCCCAGAGGACCTCCCACAAGATATCTCAAGGAACACGGTTGTAAGCCTTCTCCAAGTCTGCAAAACCCATGTAGACTGGGTTGGCAAACTCCCATGTGCCCTCAACAGTCTGTGAGAGGGTGAAAATATGGTCCAGTGTTCCACGGCAGAGACAGAATCTGCATTGTTACTCCTCAGTCCGAGGTTCAACTATCGGTTGGAGTCTCCTTTCCAGCACCTTTGCATAGACTTTCCCAGGGAGGCTGAGCAGTGTGATGCCCCGATAGTTGGCACACACCCTACGGACCACCCTGGTCTGCCAGTCCAAGGGTGCTGTTCCCGAGGTCCATGCAATATTGCAGAGATGTGTTAGCCATGACAGCCCCACAATATCCAGAGCCTTAAGCGTCTCTGGACGAATCTCATCCACCCCCGGTGCCTTGCCACTGAGGAGCTTGCCAACTACCTCAGTGACCTCAACCAGGGAAATGGGAATTGACACCCCAGGAGACACTGGCCCTGAGTCCCGTGAGGGAGGCATGTCTTCTGGATTAAGGAGTTCCTCAAAGTGCTCCTTCCACCGACCGACAATATCCTCATTTGAAGTCAGAGTTTCTCCACCCTTGCCGAATACAGCTTGTGCGCAGCCACTCCTGAGTCGCCGGACACTTGTTCATAACCTCTTTGAGGCTGAACGAAAGTCTTTTTCCATGGCCTCACCAAACTCCTCCCATGCCCTGGGTTTTGCTTCTGCTACCGTTGCAGCTGCCACACTTTTAGCCTGTTGGTACCTATCTGCTGAATCAGGAGTCTGTCAGGCCAACCAGTCCCCTCTTTCTTCAGCTTGACGGCCTCCCTCACCACCGGTGTCCACCAGGAGCTTCTTGGGTTACCACCCTGACAGGCACCCACAAGCTTTTGGCCACAGCTACGCCTGGCAGCGTCCACAATGGAGGTTTTGACCAGGGTCCATTCAGACTCCATGTCCCCTACCACCTCGGGGACATGAGAAAAGCTCTCCCAGAGGTGGGAGTTGAAATCATTCCTCTGACACTCATTCCCAGCACACCCTCACTATTTGCTTGGGCCTACTGGGTCTGACCATCAGTCTTCCCTGCCATCTGATCCAGCTCACCACCAGATGGTGATCAGTTGACAGCTCAGCGCCTCTCTTCACCCTAGTGTCCAGAACATATGGTCCCAAGTCAGATGAAATGACATGAAAGTCGATCATTGATCTTTCACCCAAGGAGCTCTGGTACCATATACACTTGAACATGAACATCCTTGTGTTCGAACTTTGTGTCTGTTATGGGCAATTCATGCCTGGCACAGAAGCCCAATAACAATTCACTATTCGGGTTTAGATTGGGCAGGCCGTTCTTCCCAATCATGCCTCTCCAGGTCTCCCAGTCATTGCCAATGTGAGCATTGAAGTCTCCCAGTAAGACTATGGAGTCTGTAGGTGGGACCCTTTCCAAAACCTAGCCCACTCGCTCCAAGAAGGCAGAATACTCTGACCTGTTGTTTGGTGCGTAAGCACACACAACAGTCAAAGTTTTCCTCTCTGTGATTTTAATTCACATTGAGGCAACCCTCTCGTCCACCGGGACAAACTCCAGCTGCATGGTCTCCAACCGGTGACTTGTGAGTGTTGGACAGTTTCTCGCTGCAATTAAACTTATCAGGTAACCTATCAGGTATCAAGTGCGCATGAAGGCAGACAAGTCAGTTCATCTTCAAATTATTGATGTTTGCCCTAAATTTCTCTTTGCCTTTTCGTTAGCTATAAGCTATGTGATTGTTGCATGTGTTGCTATGGTGACCAGCAGTCTGTGCTCCAAACTTAAGGGTGATGAATGAGCAGGTATAGGCTACAGCGTTTAAGACCGTTTATTGTTAAATCTGTGTTAGAACAATCAGCAAAGCTTTATTTTACTGCAAAGGAGGATTAATTTGACCTAAAATTCTAATTCTGCTGTTGAGCCACAACAGGGCAGTACAAGAGACGCATGTTGCCGACCGCTGGTGTAGGGCAAAGCACAGAGGACGTTCAGAGCTATTGTCTACTCATAGACTGGGGTTGTATCTAGAGCCTAACCACAGCCTACTATATACATGACTAATACATTTTGTAAGCTGAACCACTGGATGTAATCATTCAGGGCCCTGCTTTTTGTATTTAACCCCCCATTTCAAGGGACCCTAATTAATGAGACACTCGGCAGATCATTTTGTATTCTTCGTTGCTGCATCATCAGTTCAGAAGGTCTAGAGCTGCATCTGAAGTCTGTTGCTGTTGTCTCTCAACGTGAGAACTGAAGAAGTGTCTAATGTGAAACGTGGAAATCAACTGTTAAGTACTTTACCAAGAAGCAAGATGAAGGAATTTATTGTTTTGAATTGTGCTATATCTGTGTTGTATATTCTGTATTGTGTGTGCCCGTGCTGTGACTGTATTGAGAACATTCTTCTGTCTTTTCTTGTTTATCCCTATATGGTCGTGTTTGTCACACCTGTTACTTGCCCTGTATGAGCTGGGTCTAATTTTGGCATCAGTTCAGCTATATAACTGTGTCAGCCTTATGTCTTACGGGCTGGCTAGGTGTCTGGTACCTGCAGGCAAACGAATAAAGATCTCTGTACAGAACAACAGGCTGGTCCCCTGGATTTCTGAGGGTTTGAAATTCTACAAAGCGTAAACTGGAAGGCATCACCATGGCAAACAACTTGGCAGACCACAAAAGACCAAATGGATGGCCAAATGATATGTTCAGTCATAAAGAAAACATGTTGAATAGTCATGGACACTAAACAAAATATACACAAGCTGTATGTGTATCAAAGAGCACCGTGTAGAGAAGAACACATCAGCATCAGGGGTTTAAGCACAGTATGTAAACCACTGGAAAGCCTGAAGAGCAGATAGGTTTACAGGTGCTCAAAAATGTGCTTATAAAGTGCATTAAAAAGCCTTCTGCATAGATCAGACGCAGATCATCTCCCAGACAGCTACAAGAGAGAAGGAATGAGAAAAATGTAATACTTCCATTCATGTAATACGGACCACCTCCAGTGTGAGACGTGGTGGTATGGGCTTGTATAGCTGCCAGTGGAACTGGTTCATATCTTTATTGATGATGTGATGGTAGACGGCTGGAGGAGAATGAATTCTCTACTGAAGCTGAAGCATTTATCTACTCAGCCAAGTGCCTTCACACCTAGTGAATAGTGTTTCACCTTGCAGTAGCAACAAATTACTAAAGCTGCGGTGTTTTTCAGGGACTGGAACTTTCTTAACTGGTCAAGTCAATCAACCGACCTGCACTCCACTTACTAAAGGCAAGACTGAAGACCAAAGCCCCCAAAACAAGCAGGAACTAAGAATTGTTACAGACCTGGCAGAGCATCACCAGGAAAAATATCCATGTTTGGTGATCTATAGGGGTTGTAACCAAAACTGAACATATCAGTTACATTCAAGATTAAGTTGCTCAGTTACTTATTATCCCCTGAAATGTCACTGGGTTTTGTTGAGAATTCTGCTTTTCTGTTATACAGTTTAAACTCCCTTCGTTCCAAGTAGTTCTATGATTTGTCATCTTTCTTCTCAGAGGGAAAGAGTTAAAAAAGGAAATGCTCGTCTAAATGGGCAGTTGAACTCCATAAACTGTAGTATTGACCGAACAGTATCACAGAGCATTGATTATTTTGTGTTTTATGCTGAGGAAAGGGACTTGGACAGAGGCCACAATGCTTAACCAACCTCACTGCAAACTTTTAAAACAAGATAAAAATATTTTTAAAAATAGCTGGCGTTCCTTAATGTGAAACCAGATCAAACTTTTTCTATTTAGAGTTTCTAGCCAATAGTTAGATTTTCTAGACTATATTCTTTTTTTTGCATTGAAATGGGAAATTTGAGTAGGTTATGATTTTCCCCTATGTTAACAGGGTGATTCAAAAAGATTAATCTGATTTCAAAGCGCCATATTTTTACAAGAGTGAGTGCAGTGACACCTGACATGCTCAATCGAGAATGGGATGAGTTTAACTATGACGTTTATGTTGTTTGTACAGGTTCCTACTGAGTACTAGTAAAATTACGCAGTAAAGCATTTTTACTGCATTGTTCTGTAATGATTTTCAGGTGAAATAAATCATTTTGAAATCGGATGAATCTTTTTGAATCACGCTGTATTTCTCAGGACAGCAACTGATACTTGCCCACAATCTTAAGTTCAGTGTGTCTTTTGAGATTTTAACACATCTGAGCAGCATTTTGTACTTTGCCTATGTTACTGAAATGTTTTTTGTTTTTTTTTTTCCTTCAGAAAATATCTGCAGTTATGATGGGTTCATCTTGTGAACTAAGGTTTTACTGAGAAATGTCACAAGAACACTTCTTACATCTTCCGGATAGACATTATACTTTGTATTACTTTTTTAATTTAAAAGGCTGACAGTGTGACAGTTGAGTAGTGGTAGGAATGATAACCATATTCATTTCCCACATTAACCATCCATCATCACTGTAACTGCTACAGCAAATCTGATCCATGGTTATCAGAGTTTTAAGAATTAAAGGAAGCATTTTGCTACTGTCAGAACAAAACTCTGTATTTAGTAAAAAGGCAACTTTGTGGAACAATGCAAAATATTCTTAACTTTTAATGCAACTAAATAGATAAATAATTTTTTTGCAAATAATTTTGGACCATTTCTGTTGGTCCGATCATTATAAAATGCTGACACATCAAAAAATGTCAAAAAATGAAAATTGGACAAACAACAAAAATGGAGTTACAAGGTTTTGTCCCGACAGAAATGATTTACAAAATATTCGGGTTTGGACATTGGAAAGTGACATTGGTCTTCACATGTTGTGGACGCCTGATGTGTAAAAACTATGATTTTGGGAATAACTTTGTTTTCCGGCTTGTAATGATAATGCATTCAATGAACAAAAATACAGACATACCTCAAACAAACATTACTCACTGCTACCCTCTAAACGTGTTAAAGCACCAATCAGAAGTTAGAACTTTTGTTGTTTAAGACCTTTGGCATGTCTCAATAAATATGCTTTTTGCTTTATTTAAATGCCTTTGCCACAGCCCAATGAAATTGCAGTTTACTTTGGTTGCGAAGTGAAAACAGTTGTGAAAACAGTTGCAGTCTGCATCAATAATTGCTATCAGGCTATTATGGTATAATTGTGACAGAGCTAATTGTTTCATATCGTTACTGTTGGATAAAACCCTGTGCACCTGTAACTTTGCAGGAGAAGAAAAAACACTTACCCTTCAGTGTAAGTTAATGTTGCAAGATTTTAAGTAATTGTAGACAATTTTTTTTATGTACTCATCACCACATTTTGGTATGGTACAAGATACTTGTACAATGGTACAAGTGTTTTGTGAAGGATATACAAAGAGAAGAATGTTGCTTTATTGTCTTACACGCTTCAAATGATGCCAACATAAAAGGAATCACATAGAGGCACTACTTGAAATTGTGGATATATACTGTACATATTAGTTGAAGATTTCTGCATTAAACACAACTATAGTACAATATGTCCATGATTATATGAGAAAAATGAAAAAAAAAGTTAATGAAATGGTTGTCAATAATAACAAACTACATTTCCTAGTAGAAGAATTGTTTACTGCAGTTATGATCAATAATAAATTATTTATTGAACTGTTGTGTATTTTGTTGTATTTTCTGCTGTCATTGGTTTATTATAGCAATGGAAGACTAGGATTTTGCCATGGATATATCTTGTGATATAACACCATATTGGTTAACACTTCAGATCATGTCAATATGTTAATTCATTCAAGCAAACACAGAGACACAAAGCGCTTCAGGAATATCTGAAATTGGCCTGGATGCTCAGAACATACATTTTTGTGCTTCGTTAAAATGCTTGTTTGGATATTGTGCTCTTCTGTGATATGTCTTGTAAAGGCCAGGCTGAGATGTCAAACGAACCTCTAATTTGCTTTATTTCACACAGTCTCTAATGGACAGTGATGGAACCTGATCGTTTTACATGATCTTTACACCGTTGTATTCTTGGTTTCCTTATTCTTTGCTGAAATAAATATCTCTGATAAGCAGTGTTCATCAATTTAAAATCTGATTAGATTTTATTTTGGTTTTTAAATAAATTTCACCTACCCTGTAACCTTACGGTTAGGCTACACTCTTAGCAAAAATGGTACACATGTTCTAAAACAGAGGTCACCAGCCTTGGTCATGGATATCTACCTTCCTGTGTAGTGTAGTTCAAACCACAGTCTGCCACACTTGTGCAATAAACTACTCAGAAATCCTCGATTGGCTGATGCATTTAAATGCATTGATTTAGGTAAAGGGGGTCAGGGGTGGGGAGTACATGTAAAAATATTTAAGCATTTAGATAGTTTGCTTACACCCCTTTTGTTTAATAGTGTATATAGATATATACACTGTATTGCCAAAAGTATTTGTTCATCTGCCTTCACACGCATATGAACTTGAGTGACATCTCATTCTGAAGGGTTTAACATGATTTTGACCCACCCTTTGCAGCTATAACAGCTTCAGCTCTTCTGGGAAGGCTTTCCACAAGGAATGTTGAAGGAGTGTGTTTATGGGAATGTCTGACCATTCTTCCAGAAGTGCATTTGTGAGGTCAGACACTGCTGTTGGATGAGAAGGCCTGGCTCGCAGCCTCCGTTTTAGTTCATCCCAAAGGTGGTCTTTCGGGTAGAGGTCAAGACTCTGTGCAGGCCAGTCAAGTTCTTCCATACCAAACTCGCTCATCCATGTCTTTATGGACTTTGCTTTGTGCACTGGTGTGCAGACATGTTGGAACAGAAAGGGGCCATCCCCAAACTGTTCCCACAAAGTTAAGCGCATGAAATTGTCTAAAATCTCTTGGTCTGTTGAAGCATTAAAAGTTCCTTTCACTGGAACTAAGGGGCCGAGTCCAGCTCCTGAAAAACAACCCAACACCATAATCCCCCATCCACCAAACTTTACACTTGGCACAATGCAGTCAGACAAGTACTGTTCTCCTGGCGACTGCCAAATCTGGACTCATCCATCGGATTGACAGACGGATAAGCGTGATTCGTCACCCCAGAGAACACGTCTCCACTGCTCAAGAGTCCAGTGGTGGCGCTCTACACCACTGCATTCGACGCTTTGCGTCGTGCTTGGTGATGTAAAGCTTTGATGCAGCAGCTCGGCCATGGAAACCCATTCCATGAAGCTCTCTAAGCTGTTCTTCAGCTAATCTGAAGGCCACATGAAGTTTGGAGGTCTGTAGCGATTGACTCTGCAGAAAGTTGGCAACCTGTGCGCACTATGCGCCTCAGGATCCACTGACCACGCTCTGTCATTTTACGTGGCCGACCACTTCTTGGCTGAGTTGCTGTCATTTCCAATCACTTCCACTTTGTTACAATACCATTGACAGTTGACTGTGGAATATTTAGTAGGAAATTTCACTACTGGACTTGCACAGGTGGCATCCTATCACAATACCATGCTGGAATTCACTGAGAGCAAACCATTCTTTCACAAATGTTTATAGAAGCAGTCTGCATGCCTAGGTGCTTGGTTTTATACACATGTGGCCATGGAAGTGATTGAATCATATTTTATTCATTTGTTTGTAACATTTGCTTTCATCATAACATTGACAAACAGCACATTGTTTGAAGTTTGAAATAAGCCTTAAGTGGCAAAGCTCCCTATGTTTACTGAATGTGAATGTGAGATGTATTATAATCTGGACATAAATCCTCAGAGTAACACTAGCTAACTATCCATTTAGAGGCATCAGAGATGTGCAGGCTGACTGCAGCAGGAGGGGGTGTTACAGTTCAAGGTAAATAAAAGTAAATCAAAAATGTAGTTTGAAAGGTTGACGTAGCTCGCAGTCTTCAAATTGATTCTGGCCTTCATTGATGATAGCCGTTTTCCAGACCATTTCTGAAAGCCCTTTGTGCCATTTAATGGGAAAATCTGCTATCACCATTTTCTTTCTGATGGTGAATGAAGTGGTTTCACATTTTGACACAAACAGGTCCTCTGCTACACATTAACCCTCTCACACACAATCAGAGCAGACTGCGGTTGTCATGTTCTTGTGTGTAGAAGGTGTAAGGTGAGATCATTGGTAATGTATAACCATATTGAACATTTTATTGCATAATGTGACTAATATATCACTGTGAATGGGCCATCGTGGGTCAGTGTCAAAACTCTGTATTTGTGTGGCACTGTTAGTCACTGCCAAGTGTTAGTCTGTGCTCTCTTCAAATACTAATACATAGCTGGTGGCCACATTACAAAAAAAGTTCACCATCTCCTGATAATAATAGTAATATTATTATTACTATTATTATGAAAGGTTGCCCTGATCCAGTTTTTTTGCGCTCTGATCTGTTTTAAGTCTCTATTTTCATAGATAATAATTTACATTATCAGCCAGTACACATGATCCCCTGCAGCTTAGACCAACATACTCTTCTGTTTTTGGTTTATTTAAATTTTTCCCCAATTTTCTTCCCAGTTTAGTCGTCTCCAATTCCACTCCCCCAATCACACGATACTACCAACGTTAGGGGGTGAAGGTTAGCACAGGCTTCGTCTGAGACCTGTGAAGCCAACCGCCACATCTTTTCAAACTGCCATCATTGGACAGCTAAACGCACTCAGAGGAGAGCGCCAACCACCAGATCTGTTACGTCAGCTAACATGCCTGCACTGACTAGCATCGCATTTGGTGATGGGGGGAAAAGGAGGGGCCATCCTACCCACCCAGAGAGAGCAAGGCCAATTGTGGTCTCTTGGACTCCTGGCCACAGATGGCTGTAGCATCTCCAGGGATCAAACTCACTGCATGCACACTGTGTACGCTGGGTATAAACCAGTTATAAACTGCTCTGTTAGGGTTAGTATGTTATTAGTTGTATATCTTCATAAAGAAATATTATTGGTGATTGTGTGATTAGTGGTTTGTGATGGCATTGTGTTGGTGCGATGTGATCAGTGGTTTGTGAGGGCATGGTAACTGTGTGATTAGTGGTTTGTGATGGCATTGTGTTGGTGTGATGTTATTAGTGGTTTGTGAGGGCATGGTGATTGTGTGATTAGTGGTTTGTGATGGCATTGTGTTGGTGCGATGTGATCAGTGGTTTGTGAGGTCATGGTATTGGTGTGATGTGATTGTTGGTTTGTGAGGGCATGGTAATTGTGTGATTGGTGGTTTGTGAGGGCATGGTAACTGTGTGATTAGTGGTTTGTGATGGCATTGTGTTGGTGCGATGTGATTAGTGGTTTGTGAGGGCATAGTGATTGTGTGATTAGTGGTTTGTGAGGGCATGGTAACTGTGATTAGTGGTTTGTGGTGGCATTGCGTTGTGTGATGTGATTGGTGGTTTGTGAGGACATGGTGATTGTGTGATTAGTGGTTTGTGAGGGCATGGTGTTGTGTGATGTGATTGGTGGTTTGTGAGGTCATGGTAATTGTGTGATTAGTGGTTTGTGATGGCATGGTGTTTGTGCGATGTGATTAGTGGTTTGTGGGGGCATGGTGATTGTGTGATGAGTGGTTTGTGATGGCATTGTGTTGGTGCGATGTGATTAGTGGTTTGTGAGGGCATGGTGATTGTGTGATTAGTGGTTTGTGATGGCATTGTGTTGGTGCGATGTGATCAGTGGTTTGTGAGGGCATGGTATTGGTGTGATGTGATTGTTGGTTTGTGAGGGCATGGTAATTGTGTGATTGGTGGTTTGTGAGGGCATGGTAACTGTGTGATTAGTGGTTTGTGATGGCATTGTGTTGGTGCGATGTGATTAGTGGTTTGTGAGGGCATAGTGATTGTGTGATTAGTGGTTTGTGAGGGCATGGTAACTGTGATTAGTGGTTTGTGGTGGCATTGCGTTGTGTGATGTGATTGGTGGTTTGTGAGGACATGGTGATTGTGTGATTAGTGGTTTGTGAGGGCATGGTGTTGTGTGATGTGATTGGTGGTTTGTGAGGTCATGGTAATTGTGTGATTAGTGGTTTGTGATGGCATGGTGTTTGTGCGATGTGATTAGTGGTTTGTGGGGGCATGGTGATTGTGTGATGAGTGGTTTGTGATGGCATTGTGTTGGTGCGATGTAATTAGTGGTTTGTGAGGGCGTGGTGATTGTGTGCTTTGTGTTGGTGCGATGTGGTTAGTGGTTTGTGAGGACATGGTGATTGTGTGATTAGTGGTTTGTGAGGGCATGGTGTTCTGTGATGTGATTGGTGGTTTGTGAGGACATGGTGATTGTGTGATTAATGGTTTGTGATGGCATTGTGTTGTGTTGGTGCGATGTGATTAGTGGTTTGTGAGGGCATGGTGTTGGTACGATGTGACTAGTGGTTTGTGAGGGCATGTTGGTGCAATGTGATTAGTGGTTTGTGATGGCATTGTGTTGATGCGATGTGGTTAGTGGTTTCTGAGGGCATGGTGATTGTGTGATTAGTGGTTTGTGAGGGCATGGTGCTGATGCAGTGTGATTTATATGGTCATGGTGATGTGACTGCTGCAAAGTGGTAGTGATGGTGCGATGTGATTGGTGGTTTGTGAAGGTATGGTGATGGCATGATGTGATTGGTGGTTAGTTAGGAAATAGTGATGGTATGATTTAATTGGATTATGAAGGCGTAGTGTTGGGGCAGTGTGATTGATGGTTTATGTGGGCATGGTGATGGTGTAATGTGATTGATTTGTGAGGGTGTGGTGATGATTTGATCAGTGGTTTGTGAGGACATGGCAAAGGTGTGATGTGATTGGTTACTGAGAACAGGGTGATGGTGCGATGTAAGTATGTGCCATTTAAAAAAAATGTGTTGCAGGTATTGTATGATACCTGCTGCTGAAGACACTAATAAATCAGTGTCACTGTAACTGGGTATGAACATTTTTTAAGAGCAGAATACCCAGAAGCCGCATGAAGGCTGTCAAAAGGTTCTGGAAGCCTAGCTAAAGGAGATCCACTGACAAAGCACTGAAAACTGACTGCAAATGCTTTTAATGACTTAATGAGACTTAATTGGACTTTTAATGGAGAGATGGGAGGGAGTGCAAAGAGAAAAGCAGCAGAGGCGAGAAAGGGACAGGGTGTGTGTGTGTGAGAGGGAGAGAGAGAGAGAGAGCACGGGAGAAAGACAGAGAAGCGGGTGAGGTCAGATGGGGTGAGTGTGCCTGTATTGTGGCGACACTGCATACTCTTACACACACACACACTCGCTCTCTCTTTCTCTGCCTGCTGTTATTAGCTGATGGAAACTAGGCCAGTTCCTCTGATGTAGCCCTCTTAAGCTCCACCCCCCCTCTTTTGTACCTTTCATAGGGGCAGGATCATAGAGACTGGTGTTATTTGTGCTCTCTCTCTTTCTCTCTTTCGCTCTCTTTCTCTCTCTCTCTCTCTCTCTCTCTCTCTCTCCCTCTCTCTCTCACTCACACACACAGACACACACACAGACACACAGACTAATAGAGTATCCTCATTTGGACTGATGCTGGCCTTTTCTAAGCCAGCGGCACTATGGCCTTATTTTCACCCATAAACCATAAACTGAGCAGGATCATGCAGCCTCCTGCTGTTGGACATCCAGAGGCTTTTGTGTGTGTGTGTGTGTGTGTGTCTGTTTTTCCCCCTCCTTTTCTTTCTCTTCGTTGTGGTCCTGCTTTATCTGCACTCTGTACAGCTTCACTGGCTCATCACATTTAAACTGTTGAATGTATTGCACATACAGGCTAATTAAGGGTGGACAGTGATATGTTGTTGTTACTGTGATTACACTCAGTACACTTTTCTGAGTATATTACGGATACTGTGTTAAAAGCAGCACTGCTGTTTTGCTGATGCAGTTAGTTTGTTCCAGTGTCACACAACCACAGAAGGAAGGTTTGCTGTCATAAATAACCATCCACATACATAGAAATATCCTATATATGCATAAGAAAATGCCAGTGTACTTTGAGTTAATATTTCTGCCATATAAAGGGGACTTTCCAAAACCAGCAGTGAACTCAAAATATGATTTATGAGATTTTATATGTAATGTTAAAGTGGAGATCAATTATTTAGGAACTATTTGCTAAATTTCCTTCAGGATCAATAAAGTGTCTGTACGTCCGTCCGTCTGTCCGTCCAGCCTTACGACAGCGGGTGGTATATTGGTATAAAAGTGAATACTGCTATGGGTTCTCTGAGATTATGAATTTTGCTGTACTGCAGATGCCATGATAAGTACAATCACACTGAACCACAAACAGCGCAGTCCCTGAGACAAAACAAACATGAACAGCTTAAATAGTCTTATACACTCAACAAAATCATGTTTTACAAAAACAGCACCGCTGAGTGCTGCTTGCCTCCACTCTTACATTAATCAGTACAGATTTGTATATAGTATAGTGTGTTGTTGGGTGTGTGCCACATGCATGAAGCATCATAAATTCCTTCAGTTTTGCCAGTCATGCTGTGTGGTGTTCGCATTTATTTTACTTTGCGAGGCTTTTCATTTTAAACTGTTTTATTTTGCTCTATTGGACCAGAGCCATGATTCTGTGTTGGAGAAAAAGAGATTTTTCCCATGCCATGTTTTATGTTTCATTTTTTCCCCAGCATGTTAAATGCAGCAAATAAACTTTCATTTTGTATTATTATGTGCAGAAGTGTGTTCTGTGTACATAATATAGATAAATTATTTTCACCTGACCAGGAATGCCCAAACTTTTGTACACCACTAAACCTCTCTGCCACAAATTTTACAGAATTTAAAAATATATTTTACGCTAGAGCTTAATTTTAAACAGTCGTAAAACAAGCAGGTTACTAACTTTCTGTGAGTGAGCGTTTAGAGGCATTAAACTCTTAAGACGTCTGGTTCCCATCACCACCACTGTAACAATTCTGACTCTTTGTTTACATCTTAAACATTTAATTATGCAAAAAATCAGTCATTGATTTTGAGAAATCAGTGCAGTTCCCCTTTAAAATGAATAGTCTTGGCATCTCTTCTTATTTGCGCTGCTTCTCCCCCCCCCCCCCCCCCCCCCCCCCCACCCCTCTCTCTTTTTACCTTATTGCTTTCTCTCTCAGATCACATAGATCTCTCCTTCTCTGTTAAACACACAAACACAGAGACACACGCACACATGCGCGTGCACACACACTAGTTGCGGGGTGGGCTCCCACTTTAATCTAGGAAATAATTCCGCTTCCCATTAGCTTAATTAATCGTGGGCTTTACTGCAGTGTGTGAGAGCAGAATACAAGCTCGTGCCTGTGTGTGTGTGTGTGTGTGTGTGCAGGGCTGCGAACCTGCAAGCGCCTCTCTGCAGACGAATAAAGAAATGATGGCCATGTGTAGTCCGGTGTGTAAGAAACAGTCATTTGCTTGTTTCAGATGGCTCTCTTTTATGTCGCAAATGCCTTTTAATGAATAAGCGTGCGCTCCTGCCGTATGGATTCTGCTGTTTTTGTCTTGCCTGGCTGAGAATGCAGCGGAATTGGCAGAATCATTAGGAGAAATGTGCCTCTGGCATCGAACGGCTGGCAGCATCAATGGGACCGTAAATGTGGAGTGTTGGATTTGTCAGATGATGCCATGTTGGTATAGGTGCATGTTTATCACCCACATCATTGATTTAAAGGTAGAGTAAGCAGCTGTGCCTTTGGAAGGGAATAAAATGATTTCTATAACAAAAAGCAGTTAAATTCATTTATTTATTAGGAAATAAGCACAGGCTGTTCATTATCCCCCTCATTTTTTTGTGGTCTTCGTTGGACGTTTTGTGGTTTTCTGGATTACATTGCAACCTACAAAAAAAACGCAGTGCTGTTGGAACATAGATCTGCATGATATGGGCAAAATATCATATTGTGATTCAGTTGCTGTTACTGTGACATTCTTCGTAATGTGATTGTTGTGTTTGTATTACCACCATGGCCACTTAATTAGAAACGCCTACCATGTGGATCTACCTTGTTGGTGTAAAGTTGGAGACTTTCGTCCATGTGTTGGTGCAGAATTTGTGTTAGCCATCCTCTCAAGCTTCATCAAAGATCAGTTTCTGACCACAGAGTCACTCTTGGCTGGTTGTCAAACTCCCAGTGTAGCAGTGACATGGAAACACTACGATTCAGAGTTACTGCTGGTCAGTGGTGGTCCTGTGGTCAGAAAGTAAGGAATGAATCAACAGACAGACTACAGTCTGTAATTGTGCATTTTTAACTACCATTTTTAGTGTTATTCTGCTTCTAATTCTTCTTTTTTATTTGAAGATTATACTAAGATTATATTTGGCGAATGGAGGAACAGCAAAGTAAGAATTTCATTGTACAGTCTAACTGCCTGTTTCTGCTGTGCACATGACAATAAAGCTATTGAATCTTGAATCAACAGACGATTTATAACAGAGATGGAGGTCTAATCTTATGTACCTTTATATAATAAAAAAAAAAGACTAACCCATTGACATGGATAAATGGTATGTTGTAGGAATTTAGCGATTAGTCAGTGAAGTTAATGATATTGATTGTTAAAAAAAGGCCAGTATCCATTAATATATAACTGTAATGTTTATTTGAATTGTGGTCATTTCATCAGAATTTAATACAGAGAATGTAGAGGCTGATATGGATTACAATGTTTCGATGCACAATGAAAGAAGAAATTGCTTGTCATACAAGCAGATCTTTAAATGATGGTGGTGAGGAAATGAAGAAGGCATAGTTTTTACAGTAGTCGATTAACTGAATAATAATGTGTTGCAATGTTGATCTTTGCAGCGTTGATGCTATGAGCATCTTGACCGTTCACAGTTGCAGATGAATTTTTCATGCAGCATGTAACATAACTGTTCTCTTCTTTGCAGAGAATCCTGTGTCTGTGGAGCTGAGCTGCGGGGCCGGTCCCGTCCATGTGATTCTGGAGCCTCCTGACCCTGTGCTACTGGACTGCCACCTGGGGGCCGCAGAGGCTCCGGTCAACGTCACCTGGCTGCGGGACGGGGCGGTGCTGAGTGAGAGCGAGGCCACTCAGCTCCTCCACAACGGCTCTCTGCTGGTCTTGCCCACCAGTAGAGAGGTGGAGGGCGCATACAGCTGCCTCAGTGGCAGCTCTTTTGGGGCGCTGACCAGCCGCACGGTCACTCTGCAGCTGACCAGTGAGTATCTGTCTGTTGCAACTATTACAGGCAGAGTGGCCCATGCTGCTTTTGCTAAATGCTACATACATATGGCTGTTTCCTAACCATTTTGTGTGGAGCTTGTGGACAGTGTTTTGTGAGCTCTAATACATTTAATTCAGCTCTTAGAATGTTTGATAATTAGCTGATGATTCAGGTATTGAATCAAGGATTAAACGCTTCAGTGCTGTGGCCTCCAGAAATGCAGCTTGACATGCATACTATGTTATGAAATATAATAAATAGCTATATGGCTGATAGAGAGAAGAATAAATAGGAGGCAGTATGCACAATCTTGTTGAGAATTTTGAGAATATGTCCAGATCAGTAGCACGTATAGTACAGATCACTAATAAGTGGGTGCTCATATGGTACTATTACAATAACCAGTTGTACTAACATAGTTGATACTAACTAGTTGGTAATAAAATACAAAACTAATGGTAACAAACTCTACCTGCAAAATACAAACTTATTAATTAGAACTTACTATAGTAAAAGTGAGTAATACTACACAAGCCGTCATCACAGCAATTTTTTAATTTTCGGATGTTATATTTATGTAAGGTGTCCAGTTCTAAAGGTATAACATCTGCTTAATCAACTCACCCCGATTATTTTAATTTGTTATAGGGTTTTATGTTATTACCGCAAAAACAAAAGGTGGTTTTGCTAAAATTGTGGTATTAGTGCTGTAAATACCAATTCACTAGTTTGTACTTATATTCTTACTTTGATGCTTTGATGTTACATGCTGCACATACAGTGACAGTAAATTGTATCAGAAATGTAAAAACTTCAAATGCAAACTTCTTTCCATTTTTTTCTCAGTTACTGCAGGCCATATCATCTGATATACTGTTATTGTTCATTTCTAGAATTTTGGTACTGATTCAGTGAGTCTTCTGGATTCTGCAAGAAATGTAAACCTCCACCTACACCCTCTTTTCTCTCCTTCTCTCTCCGTCTTCTCTTCATCGTCTCTTTTTCTCAAACAATGTAATGCTCTTATCCAGAGCTCTAGAGTCTCCTTGCTTGGCTGGAGTTGAGGCTTGTCCTCACCTGGCTGGGGATAAGGACTCGATTGTGCTCTATTGTGCCGTCACAGAGGAAGGGGGACCATATCAGACTTCATCCCTGTCTTTCTCTCTCCCTCTGTCCCCTGCTTACATTCCCTCACTCACCCGAGTTTAAGGTCACTCTCCAGACGGGGGAGATGCTATTCTTTTAGTCATTATCCTTCTCATAGTGTCTCTCTCTCTCTCTCTCTCTCTCTCTCTCTCTCTCTCTCTTCTTCTCTCTTTCTCCCTCCCTCCCTCCCTCCCTCCCTCTCTCTCTCTCTCCCTCCCTCCCTCTCTCTCTCTCTCCCTCCCTCTCTCTCTCCCTCCCACTCTCTCTCCCTCTCTCTCTCTCTCCTTCCCACTCTCTCTCCCTCCCACTCCCTCTCCCTACCTCTCCCTACCTCTCTTCTCTCTCTCTCTCTTTCTCTCTCTGTCCCTCTCCGCTTTTCTTCCTATTTATTCGCTTTGACTAAATGGCTGTTATGACAGCACTGATGATACCTGTTAGGCAGGACTGATGGGAATTACAGTTTTGGGAAGAGTGTGAGATAAGGAGAGAGACAGAAAGACCGTAAAGTGTGTTGGTGAGAAATCCTCAGGACAATTAAGAGCGTCCTTCAGAGGTTGGAGGATCTAATCAGCTGCAGAGCTGGTGAGCTTGAAAGATGGACGAGTAGATGAGGACAGGATGGACCAGCCCTGCAGGAGGTGGCTGGAGTGCTGCTGCGTTAGTTAATGAGGCATTTCAGCTCTTTAGAGGCTCAAATTTCACACTTGCCAAAACTTTCATAGCAAGTCTCAGTGTGCGATGGCTCTGTGTCAAATATGGAAATGAAACATAAGAAATAAATTCATGGGTCTGTTGTCTAAAGTTTATGTTTTCTCCCTCGTCTTCCGTTTCGTCTCTCTTCTTAATATTCTTGATGTTCACCAGCACAGTAATATCGGAATCATATCAGTGTTGACATATTTATTGTGTTCTGGAGCAGAACGTTTATTTGGCACTGGGATTCTATGGTAAAAATCCCTGCATTTTATTGATTTTCTGCATTTGCGACTGTACAGAAATAAATGGTTCATTTCTCAATAAGTTTCAACCAGATAGATGTAGTTCTCCATGAAAATACTGTATGTTGGCATTGACCCAATGTTCCCATATTGGCACATCTCTAGTAACCTGTAATTAAACATTTGAATGTGACTGCAGGGAGTTGCAGTTTTCTTTCAGATTCTTCTTCTGTAGCCCATCCTGACTCTACTACCTCGTAATGCAATAACAAAGACTAAATTTGCATTACATATTTTCATTTGGAGTGGTTCATATTTTATTTCTTTATTTTCTTACCTGTGTGCTTCTGCACATTATCTTTAGCTCTTATGCTTCTAGAGCTGTCTATTCCTGTGTTTATGTATTTTCTTATGCTTGTAGCAGCCCTCTCATGACTCTCCTTGGACCACATCATGACCCGCAGTGGGGTTGTGATTGTCAGGTTGCTTATGTTTTACATTTAATTAACCCATTTTATGACCTGCTGCAACATTTGTGAGTCTCCCAAGTCTAGAGATTAGATATTTACTGCATGGTGTTATAGCTTTAGGATGATCTTGCTACTGGGCGCTTCTGGAATGCATTCTGTTAGTAAATGCATTCTATATAATATTTAGCCTTTACAGGCATTTCATGTACATGTTTTTAATAGTAGCAAAGAAAACTGACAGAAAAGTTCTAAAAGATGCACATTCAGTGTGAGCAGTATTGCCTGCTGCCATATTCATATGTTGAATTGAATTTGCAGAACGTGGAAATATGGCAGACCTCAACTAAACTCATTGGATTCATGCAAAAGAAGAGCAACAAGGTAGTATCTTATGAATCTATGGTGTGCAGTGGTTTGGCAGCCACTTGCTTTTGTAGCAGTGGTTGAGAGTTTGAACAAGCTTACGTAATGTTGGTCACATTCAACCTATAGAGAAATTGTAGCCCCTTTCACATGTTTACCTAGGAGTTTAACTGTATTTAAGCAAGAAAGGGTTCAGTTTAAGTGCAAACAGTGTTTTTTTTTTATGATTCTAGAGAGAAGCTGTAAAATCTGCCCTGCTTTGAAAAGTTTGCACATGCACCATGTACATACAACTTGCATGAAAAGCTGTGTGTAGTGGTACGGCTAAACATGCCGTGGCCAAAGATAAAGATGTTATTCTCTGGAAAGAATTTAGCCAAGTGAATCGCAGCTGCTAAGAAACCTTTTAGTCTGAGAATTGCTGTAACTTTTCTCTGTCAGTCATCTCGCTATACACCAAGGCTGTACAACAAATCTATCATCCTTTAGTTATTCATCAGTGTTCACAGAATGCTGCCAGCAGGACGCTGCAGGGTGGACTCCAGCAGCACTGCTGTGTCTGATCCACTCACACCCGCACAACACACACTAACACAGCAGATGGACTGCAGTCTGTAATTGTAGAACTACAAAGCACGCCTATATAGTAAAAGGAGCTGATAAAATGGACAATGAGTGCAGAAACAAGGATGGTTTTAATGTTTTGGCTGATCAGTGTGCTTTTATAAGCTGTTAGAATTTAGTTCTCAGTTGTTTTTCCCAACAGTGGCATTTATTGCATTTGAAACATTCGTACTATTACTTAAATTCAAATCAAAAATAAAACGACAGATTACATATGTATATGTATATATCGCTATTGTCAGAACAAAATCTTGTATCTCCATTTTTGTCGATTTTCCGTTTTTGACATAATTTTAAAATGCACATTGGCCTTTATATTGTGTGTAACTTTCATGAAGGATGGACCACAATGAATGGGCAAAAATTATTTGGAAAAAAGTCTGGTTTCATTTACTGACATTGAAGTAACATATGTTTTGTCCTTCTCCTGTAAAGTTATCATTTTGGAGATACAAGATTTTGTTCTGACAGCAGCGATATTTTTATATATATATATATATATATATATATATATAAAACTGTTTCATTAGGGCCCTGTGATGGACTGGTGGCCTGTCCAGGGTGTATCCCAGCTGGGATAGGCTCCAGCACCCCCCGTGAGCCAGGAGGAGAAATGGCCAGATGTGTGTGTATGTTTCATTAGGTTTTGGCTTTTGGTGCACTGAATTTTGGTTCAATTTTGAGCTCAAAACCCTGTGGAGGATAGTACACATTTCTCTAACCACTCCTAGCTGTGATTGTAACCCATGTTTTTCTTTAGGCTTGCTAAAGTTAAAGCTAAACCAACCATTTATTTGATGCTTAAATGCCTGGAATACTCTGCATTGTAGAGGCTTTGCATGCTTGGCTTGTTAGAATAAAGAACAGGGTTGAAGTGTAGGTTAGTAGTTTGTCAGTTCCAGCAATCCTCACTCACTCAGTGCATGTGCACTATGCACCCTGTGGAGAAGAAAGCTGTAAATACAACTTCATCACAACTCTGAGGTTATTTGAGCCTCTCAAAAGAAATGAGTGACATGAATTTGCAGCTTCCTTAGCAAAGAATGGCCTAATGCAGTAATCATGACCCTGATTCTGCAGACGATATTGCCACCTGGAAATCGAGTCTGAAATTGCTGAGCTAAGATGGTTTTTAGGCATTTTATATTCTGATGTAGCTATATTCTGATATTCTGATCAAATCAGTAGTAGATTGGCAGTGGGACTGGTTTCACAGGAGCACTTTAAGCTTTTTGCTTTATGTGCATGAGCCGAGCAGGAAAGTTTTCAGTATGATGGAACCTTATGGCAAAACCTTCAAAAGGAAATTTTTGGTCAGTACTCCTGAATAACAAAGACTGCTTGTTCAGATGTGTTAAAACACAAACTGCAGCACTACCGCTAATCAGTGCACTGGTAGATGTGATGACTAGTCATGTACACAAAGTGTTTTCTCAGTGACGAGCTAAAAGCTTGATAAGTCTTTTGGGTTCTAACATTAGATATATAAATGTTTCACAGAATTTTTAGCCTTTGTATTTTCTCCCTGGCTTTCCGTGATGCACTATCCAAATAGTGATTTTAAGCAGTAGTGATCCTTGATTTTTAAACCTCAGCATAAAATGCAACGAGTAAACGGACAGGGTTATCACCTGAACACACATGTGTACATTTTCTAAGCCGCTTATCCTTCTGGATCACGGGGGGGAGCTGGAGCCCATCCCAGCTCAGTCCATCATAGGACACACATACAGACATATACATTCACACACACCTAGGAGCAATTTAGCATGTCCAATTGGCCTGACTACATGTCTTTGGACTGTGCGAGGAAACTGGAGCACCCGGAGCAAATGGTCACCTACCCAGGAATTGAACCCAGGCCCTTCCTACTGTGAATAATCAAATAATCACACCATTATATGAGCTCCGTGTGCATTTCAGAGGAATATGGAGACGATAGGCCAAGTTCAAAATGCAGAAGTGGGCGGTACTTGTCAAAGTTAACAATAACAAAGCCTACCTTTTTATTGGGAAGATGGTCAATGATTGGTCAATTTTACTGTCATTTGAAATAGATATTTCATTTAATTGCTCTTGCTTGTCCCTCTGTAAATTTATAGCTGGATCACGAATCACTGACATGCTCTCCAGCAACAGCAGAAATGGCAAAATTCTGATAGGGAGACAGAGGGGCTTCTTTAATTTAACCCTCACATTCCAATTCTAATTGAATAGGCAGGTTTGAAGGATTTATTTGCTTAGAATTGTATTTGTTTAGATGTTGATTGTCAAAAATGTTCAGATAAAATTAGAACTGCTCACTTTTAACATATTATTTTTAGAATATCTTTGGCTCTCTCTGAGGGTGTAGAGCAGGGGTGTCCAATCTTATTCGCAGAGGGAACTAGTTCACGTCACCTGATGAAATGTTTGAAGACTGAGACCAACTGATTAAACAAGTAGAATCAGGTGTGCTCCAGCTTAAAGACAGCTTGAAAGACATGTACCGTGTCTCAGAGTAAAGGCTGCAGACGAGGTATGAACCATCCTAGATGGAATATGAAGGTTCCTCTAAAGTGTTCACTCGCGCACAATTGAGTGGCCTGTATCAGCCCATAGGGATGGATGGTATACCAGTGTAAAAGTGGGTACCGGTATGGTGATTTCTCATGATTTGAATTTTACCTCAGATACTGTGATAAGCACAAAAACAGTGAACCAGCAGAAGCACCGGCCCGGAGACAAACTAAACATGAGCATGACCGGCTTAAATAACAATTATAAACTCACCAAAAGGCTGTTGGACCTCTGAGTGCTGCTCTTGATCACTGCTACATTAATCAGTATAGTGTTTACATGGCATTTTTACATGGTGCTCGCATAAAGTGAGTGTATTGTTGGGCATGTGCCGTAAGCATCCGTTTGGTGGTCATGTGTTTGTTTCACTTCATTGCATAAATAAGATTTAACATAACTATCAAGCACGACAAAGAAGGCCAAATCATCTTGTAAAGCACATGCAACGGGCAGGGAATGACGTTAATGTGATAAACTCAAGCCTGGACTAGCAAGCTGCCTGTATTAGATATAGCAAACAGTGAAATGTTATTTCACACACAAACTACAAGTGGCAAAATGGAATTGAGGGTGAGTGTAGAGGTAAACACAAACTGGATAGAGCGACCGAAATCTGGTTTCGTACAAGGGAACTGAAGAAGACAAAAAATCATTCAGGAAATCCTACAAAACAGAACAGCCTTCTGTGAAGTAGTGGCCAGAGAACATGGTCTTATTTACTAGCATCCCTGGCTTTGAGAGACATGTATATAAAATAAAAATACAAATCTAATGGAGCTATTTTATCATCAAGCAAGTCTACCATACAGGTTGTTTAGCTGTGCAACATTGTTTTATCTGTTTTTATAGATAACAGTATATGATACAGTGTCTGAAACCATGTGAACGAGTCTATGTGAGATTAGTTAACAACTGGACAATTTGAGTCTGATTTGTAGAACTGATTTTCATCATGCAAGTTGCATTAAACTAATTGGTGAGATACAGAGTTAAAAAGCAAAATACTTCAAAGTGAAGGTTGAATTCTGAAGACACCTTCCTAAATGTATTCAGTAATGCATTCCATTCCAGTACAAAAGAACGTATTCAGCATACATTTAGATACATCATGATGAGGCACATGGGATTTTTACCATTTTTAATTAATTAATTTATTTATTTTACTTAATACTTAATTCACACTGTTGCTCACTGTTACTGGCAATTTTCTTCAAATGTTTTTTCTCATCACCTGCTTCAGTTCACTGCTGCTGCCACAATACCCTGAGCAGGAAACCAGTGCAACACCGATGATAAGCTTATCACTGGAAAACATGTCCACTACTGAAAAATCACCCCTTCAAAAGTGTTCAGTAGCACTGAGATTAATATTTCGGTCTCATTGTATTGATTTATCAGTCTAATCAGGCTTTAGGAGGAGCTTCAGTGTTCGTAGGTTCTCTTTAGAGTTCATTTAATGAACATGTTTGCTAGGTGCTCATTTAAAAGTAGTTCATAAAGAAGTTTCTTTTGAAGATTGTATGATTGTATATGTTCCAAAAGTGTTTCCTAAAAATGTAAAGGATGACTGCGTTCTGAAAACAGCCTTTTTAAAATGTAACTTGGACTGTATAGATATGCATAATTTTTGTATTCTTAATGTATTCTGAACACATGTATTCCGTTAATTCCCAACATATGTGAGACATAAGTTTAATTTCTTGTTAGCTACATTAGCCTTGTAGCTTCAGCAAAAACTAATACTAGATGTGTCTTGGCTTGATTGATTGCATTGCAAATGATGTAGTTTAATCACTTCCAGATCAGCCACTTGATGTCAGTTTAAATTTTGCACTCTTTTGTTTTTCCCCTCTCTCTCTCTCTCTCTCTCTCTCTCTTTCTCTCTGTCTCTAAATGCAACATTTCAAATAAACCCATGGTTCTGCACATGGTGAAAGTTGGACAAGCTATATCAGCAAAAGCCTGAAAACATACTGCTATGGCAGTGGCATCTGCTTCAGCGGGCCTCTGGTTTACAGTGATGAGTGTGCGAGGATGTTTACTTTAGGCAGCATGTGGTGAAACACTCTCAAATAACCTCTGTTAATGTTTAACGACTCCTTATCTTTTTTTCTCTCTCTCTGTGTATAATCTCGGACCTCTGTGTGCTCATTGAGAAACTTTGCTCAGGGGCTTCTGAATTAGAGCCGTCTTTCTTAAATGCAGCTTAGCACAAGATCACAGAGCATGTATGGAACAAAGAAACTCCAGTTCATGAGTACATCAGTCCACTAGAGAGTAAAACGAATGAGCATGTACTGAGGTAGAGTGCCAGCAGGCCAGTTTGTCAGTATTTTGGGTTCCAACCAAATGAACGTGGAGAGCCATTGGACATTAACTGCAGAGTATATTTATCATTATATAAAGTATTAAGAAAATTTAGAAGCTTGTTCAGACAGCAATTATGTGGTAATTATATGACCTTCAGAAAGAAGGCAAACTGTAGGGTAAGGTTCTGTAATGCTCACCTGTGGAACTGCATATCACAATAATACTGCTCAGTGGGATTATTCTGCAATGATAGTTTGCCTACAGTATCATTATTTACATTTTCATCTAAGCTTATTAGCTGTGTAGAACAATGAGTGTGTTTACATGCCCTTAATAATGCAAACAATTGGATTTCTGCAGTTATCTTATTATTTGAGTGGTAATGTAAACAGCATACTCTGATTTCTTAGATTGGTTTAAGGCAAATTAAGAAATTCGAACTGCATTTAGCTCAGCATTCAGGTATACTGATAGAACTTGTAGAGAGGAGAATTATGAATTTGAGAAAAATTATAGTTCATAAATGCTTTAATGTAAAAGAATACATTCATATGCTGAACATTGCACGTCATGAAACATTTTAACACCATTTTTAGATGTTTAAGCACTTTTGAACTCGAGTTGTAGAAGTGTACAACGGTGCCTCATGTATGTTTATAGCATCAGTGAGCAAGAACGGCTAATAAGTTACTTTGCTAGACAACCAATCAGTACTCAGTAGCAATAATGTTAGTGTCCTGCTGCCCAAATGTCTTTTGCTGTAGAAATAAAAGAAATGTATAGGTACATTTTGGTGCTTTTATGAGTGCTTTTTTAGTGAAATACATCCTTCTACTTTCTAAAATTAACAGAAACTTTTGGGCAAGTGATTAGAAACTATTTTAACTTTTCGTTTTTAGCCATTTAACTCCATTCAGACCCTCCATTCGTTAAAGACTCGCTTGCGGGCACTCTCTGGTGCATTGCAGTCCTGTTTTTGATATAACGGGGGAAATAGGAAGAGGCCAGGCTCCTATAAACCAGCTCTGGGGTACCCTCTTATGTCTTTCAGTTTTCTCAGTCTGCGCATGTGCGAAAACAGCAAGCACCCATGAGTTGGCAAGAAATCACCTATGCAGTGAAGCTGAAACCAAAGGCATACTTGACAAAATTACAAATTTTAATATTCCTTGTCTTCTGGATGATCCATCCATCCATCCATCCATCCATCCATCCATCCATTCATTCATTATCTTCTGCTTCTCTGGGGTTTGGATCGTGGGGGCAGCATCCTAAGCAATGAAGCTCAGACCTCCCTTTCCCCAGCCACTTCCACTAGCTCCCCAGGGGGGATTCTGAGGCGTTCCCAGGCCAGCTGGGCAATCTAATCACGCCAGCGTGTCCTGGGTCTTCCCCGGGGTCTCCTTCCGGGTGGACTTGCCTGTGACACCTCCCGAGGGAGGCGTCCAGGAGGCATCCCAACCAGATGCCCGAACCACCTCAGCTGGCTCCTCATGATGTGGAGAAGCAGCGGCTCTACTCAGATTTCGGCCGCTTGTATTCGCGATCTTTCGGTCATTACCCAAAGCTCATGACCATAGGTGAGGGTGGGAACGTAGATTGACCGGTAAATGCCTTATGCCTTGCCTTATGGCTCAGCTCTTTCTTTACCATAACAGACCGGTAAAGAGCCCACCTGTCAGTTTCCCGCTCCCTTTTACCATCACTCGTGAACAAGACCCCGAGATACTTAAACTCCTCCACTTGAGGAAAGAGCTTAACCCCGACCCAGAGAGGGATTTGGAGGTACTGATTCTCGTCCCAGCCGCTTCACACTCGGCTGCAAACCAATCCAGCGAAAGCTGAAGTTCACGGCCTGCTGTCCCCAATAGGATCACAACAGCAGCGATGTGACCTTGAGGTCACCAAACTGGACACCCTCCATCCCCTGACTGCGCCTAGAAATTCTGTCCATGAAAATTATGAATAGAATCGGTGACAAAGGGCAGCCCTGACAGAGTCCAACTCTCACTGGGAACGAGTCTGACTTACTGCCGGCCATGCGAACCAAACTCCTGCTTTGTTTGTACAGGGCCTGAATGGCTCGTAGCAAAGAGCCATGTACCCTGTACTCCCGAAGCACCTCCCACAGAATACACCGGGGAACACAGTCGAATGCCTTCTCCAAATCCACAAAGCACATGTGGACTGGTTTGGCAAACTCCCATAAACTGGAGAGGGTGAAGAGTTGGTCCAGTGTTCCACGACCAGGGCGGAACCCACATTGCTCCTCCTGAATCCGAGGTTCAACTATAAGCCTGACTCTCTTCTCCAGTACCCCTGCATAGACCTTACCAGGGAGGCTGAGGAGTGTGATTCCCCTCTTCTGGATGATGTTTTCATATTTTCCACTCATGTTTTGCAGTTGAGTTTTGTCACGTCTCCTGTGAGTTTATTGACTGGTTGCAAACCAGCAGTCCAATATATATCTGAATAGATTCTGTTTTTTACTCTTTTTACAAAAAATGCTCAAATGTCTGAGACATACTGTAGCTGGAACGATGTTGTGGTAAGGTATTCCAGTGTTTGATACCAAGTTAAGTTGTGTAGTTTTTGTTTTATAGAGATGGCATTTTAAATGCTATATGAAATCGAGTTATATGAAATTGAGGCTAATAGGCTTGGCTGTGTTCAGGTTTGTTAATGATATGCTAAGTGACTCAGGACACACTCAACTTTATTTAAATCGAGCCATACAAATGAAATCACAGGGGAGTGTTCTCCTCTATGTAAACATTTTATTGTTTTGTTTATTTTCATTAAATTACATTGTCTTACGAAATACAGAAAACACAGTCAAAGCTGTGCAGCCCTTAACTACATGGGAATGGCATGATTTTATAGACATGTTTATTGTAGCTGTAGTTAGCTGTCTATCTAATATTTTTGTTGTTTTTTTTACTGTTATTTTTAATAACCATCTGCAACTGTTTGTGTGCTAAATGTAAAATCTAAAATGTAAAATTTCTACATTAAATATTATAAAATGGTGAAACAATGAATCAAATTAAATGATGTATTTACATTATCAGTTTATCATATCTGTCCACAAATTCCATATATCCATATATTATCTAAATTACATATATCAGTGCATCTAAAAAAACAAAACATTGATTGTTCACAAGGCTCAATTTTGTATTGCAGCATTTTGCATTGTCAGAATTGGAAATGCCAATATTGCATTAATTAATAACATATTGTTCAGCTGCTGCTCAGTCTGTGTCACAGGGTTTGCATTTCGAACTTTGCTTTTGCACTATAGGGAGATTTTATCTTTGTATTACCGGTGAAGTTACTCAATGTATTGACTTCATCTCAGCCCTGGTTGTTTGTATAAAGGTTATTTTGTGCAGGTTATGAAAGTCCAAGATGTTATCCATCTCCTGTTTATGGAAATAGTGGAAAGATTCTGATTTTCTGGCACTTTTGACAGCGCTTCACAGTGAATGCGTTAATAAAATCTCTGTATTGAAATGCATTAAGGCTTTTCAATTGCACATGTTGTTGTTTGAATCTATCAATTTTTTGATCTAGAATATGTTGTCGCTGTCAAGAGAATCTTTTCTTTTCTTGAAAAACCAGTGAACCGATATAAATGGCCCTAAAATGACTTGGAACAAAATCACTTTTTTTTACTTCTCCTCGAAAGATACCATTTCAGAGAATTTTGTGATGATAGCAACAAAAGTTCTTTTCATCCCGTTTGAGTTTGTATGAGTGTCTGTGATGGTGAAACTGTTAGGAAATCTATGGGAGAACCAATGGTGCATGTGTCTCTGAGTAATGTTTAATGCAGGTCCATGCAAACTCGCTAATGTTTACATCATTATTTCTGGAAAGTTTTTGTATGGCATGAAGTCTATGTTGAACTAGAACATGGGAGGGGGCAGAGGTCAGAGACCTGGTCTTTCAGCCCTTTACTGCCCCCATGAGGCCTGCAGAATTGAGGCCTGTCTCACCAAGCAGGATTTCTTGATTAGCCAGCTAACTTAAAACTTAGTTATAACTAATCCTCACAGCGCTGGATCATGTCTGAGCACTGTGGCAGCACTGCTGTTGTTGGAAATGCCTTGCACCTAAACCTAGGTTGACAGTGAAAGTTGTTAACCCAGAGTGCCCATTGAAGTACATAGCATTCTCAATCCAGGGCTCTGTCTCATGACAGTATTTCTTGCTTACCCAGCTAGCTTTAGCCTTTGTTCCATCTAACTCAGCTTTGCTTTTTATCCTTATAAATGTTTTACTTTCAACATACTTGGGTAGTATGATTTCTTTTTCCTTCTTTAACGACTTCTCGTGTTTTAAGCTGTTAGTCATAAATGATATGCTTGTATGTGCACTCGCACAAGGATGAATCACAGCCTGAGTATCTGAACATGAACTTACAGAAAGCATTGTTAACAACTATTTTGAGAAGCTAAAAAAGCAGAAAGCCTGTCTACGTTGAATCTGCTTCATTGGACAACTGATTCATGTTGTCCACCTCAAGCCAAAACAAATGGTACAACATTAACACACACAAAAAAATCTTTAATCCTTTCCCCCTCATCTTCTCTTTTTTCTGTTTTTTGATACATGAAGAATTAGTGTGTAAAAAGAAGAATAGGTGTAAAAGAATGCCGATACACTTGAGTATCACAATATTATGCTTTGTGATACTGTACCGATTCTAAATAACACAGTAAAAATATTTTACATGCAAGGATTTGTGACGGACAGTGATTCATTTTGTGTTTCATTGAAACCCTGACCGCTAGATGGAAATGTTGTAATCTGCCTTCGGCTATTAGACTCTTCCGCTACAATGTGAACGGTTCACCACTAATGTTAACATGAGCAAACCTAGCTGACTACCACCAATGACTGAACCTGAAAGACTTAAGTCTGTAGTACTACTATATTACTATATTACAACTGACTCCTCATAAGGTGATTTAACCTTTCAAAATATCTTACTTATTTTTTGTAGCTGGTAACATTTTCTGATTAGGGGATGTAGATGAGGCTGAAGTGAGCTTCCTCTTGTTTGAATTTTCCCATTCCTCCTTAAATGGTGCATTAGATACAGTCTGGTGCCGAAGGCATTGCACTAATTGCTGCACTATTTAAGGTGGAATGGGAAAATTCAAACAAGAAGCTGGCAAATAGGAAGCTGACTTCAGCTTACATACATTACATTATTAAAATGTCCTAGCTGTGGTTTTATGTAGGAAGTTCAAGGCACCAGAGCAATGACAGAACAAAGCTTACATAATATGGTGAACTCAATGGAGCCTTGTTACACCATACACTTAAGTTTAAAAAATCTATATATCGACTTGCTTACAGTATTTCAAAATATCACTATATATTAAATCATAATCCCTGTATCATGATACATATCATATCACCAGGTTCTTGCCAAAATACTGCCCTAATTATGGTACAGAAAATAGGTAAAGCTGGCACTGCTGTCATCATAAAACAGTGTAACCACATTTGTATCTGTTAGTTTTCGTGAAGCGGAAACTTAAATTGTGTTAGGTGAGACAGGCCCTCACTTTCTCTCGTTTTCTCTCTCTTCACTTTCAGGCCTTTCTCGTTTCCTGCAGGACCCTGAGCCTCAGGTTGTGCCTGCGAGTGGCACTGCCCGTTTTGAGTGCAAAGTAGATGGCCTGCCAATCCCCACCATCACCTGGGAGAAAGACCAGGTGCCGCTGCCGGTACCCACAGAACCGGACGAAATGTCAAGGTGAGTGACACTATTCTTCATCAGTCATTAAATAACCCTGGTGTGACATTGTTTGAGGTCTTTTAATTAAGTTCTACATTTTATCATTGACCTAAAACCTATTTGTTTCAGCAGCAGTGGTAACTGGAAGAAAGCACTATTTCTTTATTCAATTCTGGTGCCTTCTATAGAGGCTAAAAAAATGGAATACGAAAAGGAAGCAGTTAATTTCCTGTACGTTTATTATAAAGTGTTTTTCTGTGCCAGAAAGTGAGTTTATTTTTTTATCTGTGGTTTTGTGTAGTGAGAATATTATAATTACATGTGAAAGTCATGGGCTTGGAAAAAGCACACAGTATCATCATTTAACTTCAAGGTGTCCCTGAAAAAAATTCCATTATCTGCTATCATACTAGAATTTATAAGCTAGACCAGTCCTGAAATATGGTGGGCTGCACCAGGACAGTACTGCACTCCATGTTACTGAGATCAATGTGAGAGTAGATTTTTGTCTCATTTTTTCCTCTCTCTCTTTCTCTGCCTCTCTTTTGCTCTCGCTGGAGATTGTGGTTTGAAGTAAAACCTTTTCTCTGCAATTTCAAGGCTTCTCTATACAACTATTTCAGACATAAAGACTGCCCACACACATTCATGCAAATTCCACATTTAGGCTCTGAAGCACTCTCGGTAAGTGTCCATGGTTGAAAACTTTCACTGACAATGTGATTTTTGACTCAGACCAACTTAATAAAAGATAGAAGTGAACAGATCAATTACCAAATGTAATGAAACTAAAATGTCACAGATACTTAAGTCTACAGAGTAAGCAACTGCACGTTAAAAAGAACGCTGTGGCAGGAAGCTTGAATTTTGCATCACATGCTTCCTTGTCGGGTGCTAAGCAGAGGTAGAGGTAAACATTGTGTATTTAGAAAGAAATCTATTTATTGACGGACTTATGAAATCTCATTGTCAGATTACTGAATATTTACTGCTTGTAAACTTGAACAAAATATTGCCAAAACCTGATCTTTTCTGAATCTGCAGAATCTTTTCTGACTATGGCAGGTCCAAACAGCATTCAGAACGGAACAGATACGCTTCCATTTCAAATGTTTGCCAACACCAGTTGCGCTGCATGCGTATCTTGCATTCATCAGAATACAAGCCTTTCTGACCACTTGCGCATGACTGCAGATCAAACTCCTTAGAGATCCAGTCAAATCAAATACACTTTCTGAAGCGTTCTAAACAATATTTTAAATAATTGTTTATTAAAATGTGGTGATCTTGTTGGTGTGGTAGTAGTAGTGTAGCTCTTGTGCGCTACTAATTTTTCTCTTTTGTAGGGGTAAAAATATTTATTTGCAGTAAGCAGATCTGTTATCTGTGCTGTCAAGTGTTAAACCTTCTACTAAGCTGAAGAACTGGCATTCTTGCCTGGAGCAGGTATGTGAAGAAGCTGCGTTGCAAGCATTGCAGTTGGGATGCATAGCATAATTCAGATGAGGATCACTATAATTACGTAATTTAGATGATTCGTCAAACTTGTTGTGCCTACATGATATACCAGCTTTTTATTTTTTCATTGAGCATTTCTCTGGTCAGATAATTTGAAGTGAGTTCTTAACATACTTTTTTAGCTTTAATGGCCTTATCAGTAGTGGTGCTGTCATGATTGGCCCCTCCCAGTCTCCTCATGTGCTTTTGTTTACCTTTTAGTCCTGTCATGCTTTTGTTTTGATTTCTTGCCAGTCTGGCCCCCTTGTTTTCTGACTCCGCCTCGATTGTTTCCACATGTTTTCCACCTGTGTCTTGTGATCACTTGTATCCCTTGTGCTACTTAAGCCCTGTGTTTGGCTCTTGTTTTTGCTGGTCCTACTTGTTGTTTCTGTTCGTTATTGGTTGTAGATGTTCGATGTATGTTTGATATGTACTGTTTGAATTGTTTTGTTTGGTGTTTCTTCTGGCCTCCGTAGTCTGTTTTTTTTCACTGTGTTAATTTTTTGTCATGTCTGTTCCCTGCTCTATCTGTGTTGGCTCCCTGAACCTGGGCTATCTCGACCCTGATTATGGATTTGCCCTCAATAAATCTTGCTTTTCTTTGCACATGCTTCCGCCTCCTCATCGCTCCACGTTACAGGTGCAGTTTGTTGTGCTCTGGGGTGAGATGATCTGGATGCCTGGTATATATTTATGATGCATTTGATTAAACTAACTTCAGTTTATCCATCCATCCATCCATCCATCCATCCATCCATCCATCCATTATCTTCCGCTTCTCCAGGGTTCAGGTCATGGGGGCAGCATCCTAAGCAATGAGGCCCAGACCTCCCTTTCCCCAGCCACTTCCACTAGCTCTCCAAGGGGGATTCTGAGGCGCTCCCAGGCCAGCTGGGCGATATGGTCACGCCAGCGTGTCCTTGGTCTTCCCCAGGATCTCCTCCCAGGTGGACTTGCCTGTGACACCTCCCGAGGGAGGCGTCCAGGAGGCATCCTAACCAGATGCCCGAACCACCTCAGCTGGCTCCTCTCGACCTGAAGAAGCAGCGGCTCTACTCTGAGTCACTCCCAGATGACTGAACTTCTCACCCTATCTCTAAGGGAGAGTCCAGACACCCTGCGGAGGAAACTCATTTCGGCCACTTGTATTCGTGATCTTATTCTTTCGGTCATTACCCAAAGCTCATGACCATAGGTGAGGGTGGGAACATAGATCGACCAGTAAATCGAGAACCTTGCCTTATGGCTCAGCTCTTTCTTAAAGAGCCCGCATCACTGCTGACCCAGCACCAATCCGCCTGTCAATCTCCCGCTCCCTTGTGCCATCACTCGTGAACAAGACCCCGAGATACTTGAACTCCTCCACTTGAGGCAAGAGCCTATCCCCAACCCAGAGAGGGCTCTCCTCCCTTTTCCGCCTGACAACCATGGTCTCGGATTTAGAGGTACTGATTCTCACCCCAGCCGCTTCACACTCGGCTGCAAACTGATCCAGTGAAAGCTGAAGTTCGCGGCCTGATGTCCCCAATAGGACCACATCATCTGCAAACAGCAGCGATGTGACCCTGAGGTCACCAAACCGGACACCCTCCATCCCCTGACAGCGCCTAGAAATTCTATCCATAAAAATTCTGAATAGAATCTGTGACAAAGGGCAGCCCTGACGGAGTCCAACTCTCACTGGGAACGAGTCTGACTTACTGCCGGCTATGCAAACCAAACTCCAGCTTTTTTTGTACAGGGCCTTAATGGCTCGTAGCAAAGAGCCATGTACCCCGTACTCCCGAAGCATCTCCCACAGAATACCCCGGGGAACACAGTCGAATGCCTTCTCCAGCTCCATAAAGCACATGTGGACTGGTTGGGCAAACTCCCATGAACCCTCCAGAATCCTGGAGAGGGTGAAGAGTTGGTCCAGTGTTCCACGACCAGGGCGGAACCCGCACTACTTCTCCTGAATTCGAGGTTCGACTATAAGCCTGACTCTCTTCTCCAGTACCCCTGCATAGACCTTACCAGGGAGACTGATGAGTGTGATTCCCCTGTAGTTGGAACACACCCTCCGGTCCCCTTTTTTTAAAAAGAGGCACCACCACCCCAGTCTGCCAATCCAGTGGCACCGCCCTCGATGTCCATGCAGTGTTGAAAAGGTGTGTCAGCCAAGACAGCCCCTCAACATCCAGAGCCTTGAGGATCTCATCCACCCCTGGAGCCTTGCCACCAAAGAGCTTCTTAACTACCTTAGCGACTTTGGCCTCAGTAATGGACAAGCCTATTCCCATGTCCCCAGACTCAGCCTCCTCACTGGAGAACGTGTCGGTGGGATTGAGAAGGTCCTCAAAGTTTTCCTTCCACCGCCCAATGACGTCTTCAGTCGATGTCAGCAGCACACCATCTCCACTATATACAGTGCTAGTGGCATACTGCTTTCCCCTTCTGAGTCGCCTGATGGTTTGCCAGAATCTTTACGGAGCCGACTTTACATTTACATTTACGGCTGACGCTTTTATCCAGAGCGACTTAAAATTTGATCATTTTACACAATTAGGCAAAAGTCTTACCCTTATTGGTTTAGTGTAGGGTGCTTACCCAGGTGGGGGATTGAACCCTAGTCTACAGCGTAGAAGGCAAAGGTGTTAACCACTACACTACACCAACACCAGACTTAAAGTCACTTTCCAAGGCCTCACCAAACTCCTCCCATAGACAGGTTTTTGCCTTGGCGACGACTGAAGCCACAGATCGCTTGGCCTGTCGATACCTGCCAGCTGCCTCTGGTGTCCCACAGGCCAACCATGCCCGGTAGGACTCCTTCTTCAGCTTGACGGCATCTCTCACCTGGGGTGTCCACCACCGGGTTCGAGGATTACCGCCCCGACAGGCACCAACTACCTTATGGCCACAGCTACAGTCAGCCGCTTCAACAATGGAGGAACGGAACATGGCCCATTCTGAGTCAATGTCTCCCATATCTGGTCAAAGTTCTGACGGAGGTGTGAGTTGAAGATCAATCTGACAGGTTCTTCTGCTAGACGTTCCCAGCAAACCCTCACTATACGTTTGGGCTTGCCTGGTCTGACCGGCATCTTCCCCCACCACCTGAACCAACTCACCACCAGGTGGTGATCAGTTGACAGCTCAGCTCCTCTCTTTATCCGAGTGTCCAAAACACATGGCCGCAAGTCTGATGAGACGACTACAAAGTCAGTCATTGAACTGCGGCCTAGGGTGTCCTGGTGCCAATGTGCACTTATGGACATCCTTGTGTTCAAACATGGTGTTCATGATGGACAAACTGTGGTTTGCACAGAAGTCCAAAAACTGAACACCACTCGGGTTCAGATGAGAGAGGCCATTCCTCCCAATCACACCCCTCCAGGTCTCACTGTTATTGCCCACGTGAGCGTTGAAGTCCCCCAGTAGGACAATAGAGTCTCCAGGAGGAGCACTTTCAAGCACCCTTGCCAAGGACTGTAAGAAGGCTGGGTACTCTGAACTGCTGTTCGGTGCATAAGCACAGACAGCAGTCAGGACCCGTTCCCCAACCCGAAGGCATAGGGAAGGTACCCTCTCGTCCACCGGAGAAAACCCCAACATACAGGCACAGAGTCGAGGGGCTATGAGAAAGCCCACACCTGCCCGCCGCCTCTCACCATGGGCAACTCCAGAAAAGAATAAAGTCCAGCCCCTCTCAAGGAGATTGGACCCAGAGCCCAAGCTTTGTGTTGAGGTGAGCCCGACCATATCTAGCCGGTATCTCTCAACCTCACGGACCAACTCAGGCTCCTTCCCCGCCAGTGAGGCATTTATTGTCATTCCATCTATGTACAAGTACACAGTGGAGTGAAATTACGTTCCTTCAGGAACAACACGGTGTAACAAGGAACACAAAGTGCGAATGTGCAGACATAGTGTGCAAACAAATATTTTACTAGAAACAATAAATATGATCAATTAAACAGACATTAGACACCGTAAACAGTCAGGACAGTGCAGCACCGACAAGTCATATTAATATAATGTTTTTACCTTGCATGTGTCTTTGTGTTTCTTTAACCACTTTTTTATCCAAAAATTGCACCTGCCTTTTGGAAAACACCAAAAGGCACCAGGCACCATTTAAAGTGGAATGGGAAAATTTAAACATGAAGCTGGTGAATTAGAACCTGACTTAATTCTCATTAAAAATGCAATGTTAAGAGACTATTCCACTTTTGCGGAAAAGCATTGTGACTGAGAAATAACCGTTTCTAGAAATAACATTTGAAATGAATACATTCTCTATTAAGGTACAAGTATGCTATCGTTTCTCATTAGGTTGTGTGGGGTGTGTGTGTATTGTAAAGCTTTGTGCACAACATTTGGTAATATGAAAACCATTTTTGTGCAGATCATGGGTCAATTCCTTACTTGGTTGAGCTTTTTACTCCAATGCTGTCCTGATTCAACCCTTGTGAATCAATGAGTCATGCAGCCCACACTGAACACACATACACACACTGAGCCTCAGACGCTGTGGCCTTTCAGACCGCTTCCCACAGACAGCGATCTGTCTGCTGGATTAATAGCCTATAATGCAATTCCTGAAAGATCTTGGAGAGGGGGGGGGTGAAGCCCAAGGTCTCTGAGGGTTTTGCGGTGGATCATGGGATGAGCTGGAGAGGGTGCTGGGGGGTTGGAAAACCAGTGGTGCAACCTGAGCTTTCTTCCAGGGTTGCCATGTTGCCACAAGAGGGAGGAAAGGAGAAAAGAGGGAGATAAATATTGACAACAAGAGAGCTGGCCAGCGGTCAGCTTTTACACAGCTGTGATGTGCTGTGGTTGCTGGCCGACATTTAGAACTTCATGTTCTGTGCACCTAGATTCATCCTTTTCCCTGTTTTTCAACACTGAATCTCTGGTGCAATTTGCAGGCTCTGTTTGATACTCACTTTGCTTCTGGAGCTACAATGCTAATGTAAATAGGAAATAATGGAAGCTCATGTCTTACAATCAGCAAGTAATGGAAGCTAATGACCGACAATTATCAAACTGCATGCCTAAATCATCACGCACAATGTGATTAGCTGTTAAGGAATGATTAGTTGTTAAGTAATCTGCGTTATTTGTTTATTATGTGGTTTTTGACATTAATTGGCAGTTATATGTAAAAGTGGACAAAGTTTGTTACATGGCCACCACTAATGTGCTTTCTAGGGTTCTGTTTGTCCAGGGCTGGACATTCTTTCAGCCCTTTGTATGATACATTCCTGCTTAATATGATGATGAACAGGAAATTGTGTAGAAGCAGTGCCGTGCAATCATGTAAATGTAAGCCAGCAGCTCCAGGTAATGTTCACATTAACGATCAGAATGAGGAAACAATGTAATCTGTGTGATTTTGACAGTGACATGTTTATTGCTGCCAGTCAGGCTGGATTTTCTAAAACTGCTGGGGGGGCATTTTCACACACAACCGTCTCTAGAGTTTTTTTTTTAAGAAAAAACATCCAGTGAGCAGCAGTTCTATGAATAGAAATGCCTTGATGAGAGAGGTCAACAGAGAATGGCCAGACTGTTTTGAGCTGACAGGAAGACTGTGGTAACTCAGATAACCACTCTTGTACCAATCGTTGGTACACAGAAAACCATGTCATGTGCACAACACATGAAATCTTGAGACGGATGGGCTACAACAGCTGAAGAACATGTCAGGTTCCACTTCTTTTGGCCATAAACAAAAAGCTGAGGCTACGGTGGGCACAGGCTCACCAAAACTGGACTGGAAAAACCGGTCTGATGATGGTCTGATGAATCTTGGTTTTTACGGAGGCACACAGAGGGTAGGGGCAGGTGTTGGCGGTAATATCATGAATCGATGGACATAACCTGGCTTGTGTCAACAGTCTATGCTGGTGGAGGTGGTGCAATGGTGTGGGAAATGTTTCCTTGACACACCAGTCTTCACTTGATTACTGACCATGTGCATCCCTTCATAACTGCAATTTAGCCATTTTCTGATGGCTACTTCCTGCACAATAGTGCAGTATGTCACAAAGCAGACCAGTCTCAGACTGGTTTCATGAACATGACAATGAGTCCATTGTTCCTTAGTGGCCTTCCTAGTCACTGGATCTGAATCCAGTAGAACACCGTTGGGATGTGATACAACAGGCGATTCACAGCATGAAAGTGCACTTGAAAAATCTCCAGGAATTGTGTGATGCAGTCATGTCAACATGGACCAGAATCCCAAAGGAATGTGTCCAGCATCTTATGGAATCCATGCCACAAAGAATTGAGCTTGTTTTAAGAGGAAAGGGAGGCCCTATTTGTGTAGTATTCCTGGAGTGTTTGGTGAGTGTACATTAGTCCACATTTATAACTAGAGGTGAGTTGCTCAGGTCCAGCAAAATGAAAATCCTTCCCAAGATTTTGTTCCATTTGCCTGGCTTCCCTGATCAGCTCAAACCAGCAGCAGAGTGTCCAAGCAGGTGGTACGCAATTCTAAAGAGGATTTTTTGCTTTTGGACCTGAATTACCCACCCCTGTATATAACACATGGAGTTGTTTACTACATTTTGAACACAGCAAATCAAATGTCATAGTTTTGAAATCTCGAGTAACGGACAAAATGGATGTTGGTTCACATTGCAGTCATTTCTGGGCAAGTTTTGCTTCCGAAGTCTAAGTTTATTTGAGCTTCATCTCTCAGTCTTTCAAGAGGCTAAAGCACGAGGCCATCGAAGCAGTTATTTCCTAGAAATTGTCAATGAGGGAATATAGGGACATGAAAACAGAGCTGTTTCCTAGAAACTTCAGTGAACAAATAAAGGGTCCTGGGAACATAGGGCTGACCTCTTTTATTATGCAACATACTATTGTTTGTTTTTATAAACAACATTGTCATTGTGTTATGAGTCTGAAACTACTTAAGGAAGTCTATTTTGAGATGTAACAACACAGTGGAGATTAATGGCATGTCTGTGATGATTTAGAGATCACTAGGCAGTGTTACACAATGCTAAATACTGCTGTATAAGGTTTTATTGCTTATTAGCTGCCTTGGTCGCTCCAGTACAAAAGTAAAGAAGCAACCAGACATATCTTGACTAATCAACTATGTTTGGGGTAAAGGGAAGTGTACTTTTCAGTCCAAGAGGAGGAATGAAATTTAACATCTGAGTAAAAGGTGCTCTCTTACTCTCCCCAACAGGTATGTAACTCTCTTGAATGGGGTCCTGCAGATTTTAGGGGTCAGTAAGGATGATGAGGGTTTGTACCGCTGCCTGGCATCTAACTCTGCTCGCAAACGCTACAGCCAAGATGCTTCGCTCACGGTCACTCCAGGTACCAGCACACATGCATGCACACTAATGGTCAAAGTATGGAAGCAAACTGTGACTTTTAATGTTTCAGAGACACATTACAATTAAGACCATTTGCCATCAACAACCCGAAGACCTGTTTATTGCTCTCTTGCTCATCCACAGATATTTCCCCAAGAGATGTACTCTTACTGTACCATAGTGTATGGGAAAAGCCTTCCTGCTCTTAAACCTTTACATTGTCCAGATTTTAAATTATATGCACACTTCTATTTTAACACACCTGGGGCAATATTACAGAAACATCCTAGCTCTGAAATTTTGTCATAGTGACTAACATCTCAGATGACTTAAGTTATGATTGAATTTAGAGCAGTAGCTATTACAGAATAACATCTTTTTTATATCTTTATATCTACATTTTTATATCTTATCGTATTCTCAAATTAAAAAAAAAAAAAGAGAGAGTATTACAAAAGCATCCGGATACGCAAAAAATATCCTAACTTTAGGATAAACCCAACAGTGTCCTAACTTCTTTTATAAGCTTCTGTTACTACTGTTGGCCATTCTGTTTGTGAGGCTGCAGGTTTATTTTCCAACCAAGCTGAAGCACACCTGATTCTACTTGTTTAATCAGTTGGTCTTGGTCTTCAAACATTGTAACAGGTGACCTCCTGCTTTGTTGGAGTGAAAACCTGTAGCCACACCGGCCCTCTGCGGATAAGATTTCATGCCCCTGCTCTGTGAACACCTAACTGTGATGTCACAGCAGTCCACCTATCTGCTTCACCCAATTGCTAATTTTACCCGCCTGTCCTCTGTGTCATATGATCCGTGTTAGACAATTTTTATAAGGCCAGGCTTTAGTTTTAGTCTTTGTGAGGTATTTGTGAGTTGCATGTTCTGTTCAGGTTCTGACTTTACTTCTGTTTTTTTTTTTTTGGACTTTGCCTTTACGCTTGTTCCCTTTCTGGATTTATCTGTCTGATCTTGTTTTTATTATGTTTGTCTGTTTTTGTATATTGTCTTTTTTGAAGCTGACTTTTTTGAATTTAACATTGGGCGAACTAGTAACGCTTCTCGTGCTCCATTTATCCACATGCGTCTGACTAGTTGTGTCTAATTACACAAACCTCCTGCATTTTTGCTGCATTTTATTTTTCTCTTTAGATCCATTCATAGATTTGTCGTTTTATGCACCAAATATAAATGTAATCCATTCTTATATGATAATTTCTTGCTCTCTATATCTTAGAATTACACAGACTGTTTTTATTACTGTACCTTTAAATCTGATATAATGAAAATGAACTCTATTTTGATTGGCTGTCCTGTATTGTGCCTCAGACCTGAAACACTCCTTAGAACTTCAGTGTGAGTGGGTGTGGCTAACTTGCTGTTGGCTGAATAGGTGTATATGTGTAAAGTTGCTTATATGTAGAGTTGCTTCTTGCAGCGCCACAGAAACAAAATAATTCAAATGTGTTTTTGTTCATTAATTTCTGTATATGGACTGAGTAGTGAATGGTATTTTGAAACTCTGTTTGGTTGCTTAGTGACAATAATAATTGACTATCAACCTTGATTGAATAGTTTAGGATATAAGATTTTGAGAGATAAGAATTTTGAGAGATTCTTAAATTAAGATAGGATTTGCTTATGTACTATGAATTTCAATGTATCTTCAGCTGATCAGATCTTAACCTCAGACTAAACCTAAGATGTTTTTCACTACAGACTCTGATTTCACTTAATGACAGATCTACAACCCCAATTCCAATGAAGTTGGGACGTTGTGTAAAACATAAATAAAAACAAAATATGCTGATTTGCAAATCCTTTTCAACCTATATTCAATTGAATACACTACAAAGACAAGATATTTAATGTTCAAACGGATAAACTTCATTGTTTTTTGCAAATGTTCACTCATTTTAAGTGTGTTTTTTGAGCATTCCTCAACTTTCCCAGTCTTTTGTTGCCCCTGTCCCAACTTCTTTGGAACGTGTTGCAGGCATCAAATTCAAAATTAGTGAATATTTGCAAAAAACAAAGTTTATCCATTTGAACATTAAATATCTTGTCTTTGTAGTGTATTCAACTGAATACAGGTTGAAAAGGATTTGCAAATCATCGTATTCTGTTTTTATTTATGTTTTACACAACATCCCAACTTCACTGGAATTGGGGTTGTATATTCAAACCTTTTTGTTCTTTACAATAAACGGTAACACTTTATTTGGGTGGTCCACTGTAGATGCTTTGTAAATGCTCTGTCTGCCTGTAAGCAACATTCAACTAAATATCCATTAAATGCAACTGAAGTTCAAGTTCAGTGTAAGGGTTTATTAAACCTATCCCTAACCTTAATCTCAAGACAAAACCTACATCCACTCCTAATTAGCACCAGGAGGTTTTTTAAGGATTGAAATATCTGTAACCATCCAAATAAAGTATGATCCAATAAACATATAACTGTTTCTCATATCTGGGGGAAAAAAACCAAAACTTAGGTATCTTTTACAAAGTTACTGCTGCTTTCAAACTTTCGGCCTACAGTGTACTCATATGTGCTCTCACACCTGTGGCTCCTGCAGCGCCTTACTGTTATAGAGCTCATCTCCAGTTTTGGTATGTGCTGTGCACGGAGAGCCTGAATGGCGTTCTCTCATTAGAGTGATTCTAATGAGCCTCACTCATCAGCTTAATCTCCTATCAGAGGCAGAAGAATGCGAGCAGCCTGAGCACAGACGGTGCAAATCACAGCCGCAGAGCTCAGATGACTGCGTTTGTAGAAGCTGAGCTTTTTCTTTTGCAGCCCTCGTGTCTTTTTCATGTTGAGTAGGGTCTGTAATATAAACACACTCTACAGCAATGCAGTGGGCTTCTTTGTGTTATCTGTGTAAGTGGCCTCTGCAGAGGTCTTTGTTGCAGTGTGCATTGATCACTTAAGAGCAAGAGAGAGAAAGGGGGAAAGGGGAAGAAAGAAAAGATGAAGAGGAAGAGAAAGAAGGAGAAAATAGTGCCCCCTAGAGGTGTAGCATTAATTGCAACAGTAAAGCATGGCAGATATAATTGAATTACATTATGAGAACACAGTACTGAGTTGGACCAGCCTTTCATTTATTTAAGTTAAATAAATGTTTATTCAAATAAAGTTGTGCATGTGTCAGTCTCAGGAAAAAATAAACACAGAACATATCAGTGCTGTTGGAATAAAAGTTGTATCTCCAAAAAATGTGACTTTTTATGAGAAGAACAAGAGACAATTCTTATACCTGACCATTTCCCAAAACTCTCTTTATATCTTAGAATTAAACATGCTGTTTTTATTACTGTGCCTTTAAGACCGATATGTGATAAATGAACTCTTCTGATTGGCTGCCGTGTGTTGTGCCTCAAACCTGTAACACTCCTTAGAACTTCAGCCAAAAAAGGAAGAGCTAAACTGCTGTTGACCGAGTTGGTGGATTTACGTGAATAAGTTAGTTGTTGTGATATCAAAGAAACCGTGAGTTCAAACCTGAGAAGAATAAGAATAAAAAGCCTTGCGTCTCCGATAACAGGACTTTACAGGAGACAGAAAAAAACTAATTTCCCAATTGTGTTTTAAAAAAAAGGGGGGGGGGCAGGGTTGTAGAACATTAAAAAAAAGATGCTCATTATGTTCCGACAGCAATCATATAATTACATAAAAGCCTCCAACACTAAATATATTATCAGATCTATCTGTTTTTAAATGGTTCATGCTTTCCTTTTAGATGTTGTACTGCCAAATTAACTCTTCCATCCTTCTAATTTTAAAACCAACCAGTTACAGCTGTGTCCTACCAACAAAAGCTGTTGGCTGTATCAGTTATATGTAATAATAATACAATAATAAGACATTCAGAACTATTACATGCATAAACTACAGATGTCCAAGTAATTCTGACTGAAGAGGGCTGAATCATATGCACAGTAACCCATGTGTGATGATGAAATTAGCTAAATATCAATGCTTTAAAGCCAACAAGTTCCTGGTACTGATAAAACTGTAGGTTGTCAGTATTGGAAATATCAGTTGAGCTCTAGTATACATCAAGATGAATCGAGATTGTTCTGAAGAATGTAAAATATAAAGCAGTTTGGATTTTTAAATACTTTTTCTGGTGACTGCTTAGTTCCAAATTCAAATGATATTCAAAAATATCATTTTTCACCTTATTTGTTGGCCTCATGTACTGTCTGTCTTTTTATGATTTTTGTCTGGCTTATCCTGCTTTTTTGTTTTTTGTTTACTTTGTGTACTATGTCTGTAGTCATAAAATAAAAAAATATGTATTAAAAATGCGGAAAATGGCAGAAATAAAAAAAAAACATTAATCAATGTCTTTAATGAGTAACTTTTGACTGGTATTGCATGCAGAGAGAATGAATTCTGTGTTACTTATGATGGTTTGAAAACATGGGCAGTGCTGGAAAAACCTTGAAAACTAACCAAAGTGGTATGCTATTTGAAATCAACTATTTTGTTGTCTGTCTGATTTCTATAAGCATATTTTATGGCTTTGTGAAAGTCATAGAACAGGAGTACATTTCATAAAAGAAAGAGTGGCATGAAACTGTGTGTGCTGTGGTGGTGGTAGTGGTGTTGTGTTTGTGTGTGTGTGTGTGTGTTTGTGTGTGTGTGCGCGCGAAAGTGTGTGTGTGGGTATAAATTAAGTTTTATAAAATCACTTAAGGGATAGAGGCAGTAAGCCAGATAGGAGTGTGCAAAATGTATCTTTGGCTAACATCAGTTTGTTGCTTGCTCTGAATACATCACAAATATGTTATTCACTTGCTCTGTATGTATTTTATATGTATATCTATATGTAAATATATCTCTTTTCACAATGGGACGTTATTGGTATACCATGACCAGCAGTGTTTGGGCTTTTCTTGTTCTGTTGGGGTGGTGAACCAGTCTCTAAGATTGCCTGAAAGCAATCATAGTGAGAAATGGAATCATGTACATGCCTCCCTATCTAAAAATTAAACACCCTGTAATTGCATCACAGATGCTATCGACCTGCACTGTGAGCCTAATGGTTCCCACAGCTGTATCATGCCAGATATGTTTTCTTTTCTTTTTTTCATTTAATCTGATGCATTGGGTCTTTTCTGTGTGGAGTTTGCATGTTCCCCCCGTGTCTGTGTGGGCTTCCTTTGGGTACTCTGATTTCCTCCCACAGTCCAAAGACATGCAGTTAGGCCAATTAGACATGCTAAAATTGCCACTAGGTGTGAGTGTGTGAGTGAATGTGTATGTCTGTCTGTCTGTTCTGCGATGGACTGGCGACCTGTCCAGGATGTATCCTGCCTTCCGCCCGATGACGGCTGGGATAGGCTCCAGCACCCCCTGCGACCCTGAGGGAGAAGCGGCTTAGAAGCTATCCCAGGGCCAGGAAATGCCTCGGAAAAACTACACAGGACAGTGGTTCATCAATGAATAAATATTATACAACCCCAATTCCAATGAAGTTGGGACGTTGTGTAAAACATAAATAAAAACAGAATACAATGATTTGCAAATCCTTTTCAACCTATATTCAGTTGAATACACTGCAAAGACAAGATATTTAATGTTCAAACGGATAAACCTTATTGTTTTTTGCAAATATTCACTCATTTTGAATTTGATGTCTGCAACACGTTCCAAAGAAGTTGGGACAGGGGCATGTTTACCGCTGTGTTACATCACCTTTCCTTTTAACAGCACTCAATAAGTGTTTGGGAGCTGAGGACACTAATTTTTGAAGCTTTGTAGGTGAAGCTTTGTAGGGTAGGTGTTGTCGTATTTTGCGCTTCATAATGCGCCACACATTATCAAAAGGGGGCAGGTCTGGACTGCAGGCAGGCCAGTCTAGTACCCGCACTCTTTTACTATGAAGCCACGTTGTTGTAGAATGTGGCTTGGCATTGTCTTGCTGAAATAAGCAGGACGTCCCTGAAAAAGACGTTGCTTGGATGGCAGCATATGTTGCTCCAAAACCTGTATGTACCTTTCAGTATTAATGGGGCCTTCACAGATGTGCAAGTTACCCATGCCATGGGCACTAACACACCCTCACACCATCAGAGATGCTGGCTTATGAACTTTGCACTGATAACAATCCGGACAGTCCTTTTCCTCTTTGGCCCGGAGGACACGACGTCCATGATTTCCAAAAACAATTCGAAATGTGGACTCGTCAGACCACAGGACACTTTTCCACTTTGCTTAAACTTTTTTCTTAAACTGTTTGCTCACGCAGTTGTTCACAAAATGGTGAACCTCGCCCCATCCTTGCTTGTGAACGACTGAGCCTTTCAGGGATGCTCCCTTTATACCCAATCATGACACTCACCTGTTTCCAATTAACCTGTTCACCTGTGGAATGTTCCAAACAGGTGTTTTTTGAGCATTCCTCAACTTTCCCAGTCTTTTGTTGCGCCTGTCCCAACTTCTTTGGAACATGTTGCAGGCATCAAAAATTCAAAATGAGTCAATATTTGCAAAAAAAAATAAAGTTCATCAAGTTTGCAAATCATTGTACTCTGTTTTTATTTGTTTTACAAACGTCCCAACTTCATCGGAATTGGGGTTGTACACATATAACACATACAATTTCAAGTGTCCCTCTAGTACCAGTCACCTGACTGCGCTGTCAAATATGAGTCACTGTCCTCTAACCAAATCATTTTAGCATCAGTTAGCTGAAACCAAGCCAGTACTGTGGTGTCATTTTAGCAAGGGTGAGCTGAGACCAAGCCAGTGCTGTGGTATGTGAGGTAGTTTTATCCTGCTAACAATGTTGTTAGCTCAGTTTTTATTCTCTGTACTGCCGCACCATCTAATGTTAAGATATTGTTGCATTCCTGTATAAAAATGCTTGTTTGAAGCTAGCTTTTGTAATAGCGCTGTCACAATTAATTGATTTAAACAGATTAATATATATTATTAACATTTAGTTCCTCAATGATTGATGTTTTAAAGTAAATCCCAAAAGAGTCACAAAGTCTGAAAATCAGGACATGATCTTAAGAATGGTCACTCACATTTTCTGCATTTAGGTAAACAAATTATTTTAATGAAATATTTTTTGTGTGTACAACTGTTTTCAACTTCTCAACACATTTATGTGCATCTAGTTTTTGATAGTGGTCAACAGTAAGGAAGTAGATGTAATTAGTTACTGTATTAAAGTAGTTTTTTCATGTTTCTGTACTTTACTGAAGTATTTCCATTTTGGGTGACTTCTCACTTTCATTCCACTACATTATGTCGTTCCTTCTGTCGTTCCTTCTGGTTTTTGTATTGTTACGTCTCCTAGGGGTAAGACGCACAAAGAAGAAACAAGACTGTCCACCCAGACACCAGACCAAAATAAAAAAACTAAGAAATATTGAGAACACATCATATACGGGTTTGGGGAGACCCAAGGCCCAAAACAACAAAGAACCTAATAACAATTTAACTTACCTAATAACTTACCTAAGAAAAGAAAAGAAAAAGAAACTACAAAAACATTACCCTCACTACACTACCGATAAACAAACTCCAACAAGTCAAACAAAAAGGGCAGGTCACCACTACGTTTCCTTTCTAAAAAAGAAACAAAACTACCATAATATCTTTACTGGCCCTCAGAAACCTGTAGGACACTTAATGAACAAAAAACCGGTCTGTTGAACAGAACGGAACCGTGCGGGACCGAATAAGAAAACAGCTCTATATTGCTCCGACATCAAAGGCTTTTTATAACAGGCGCCAACAGGAACAGCCAATCATACGCCGGGAAAACCGAGACGTCAGTCACGCAGCAACAAGGTCCACTTGAGAACACTTGGAGGGAAAGGGAGAGAAAAGGGAACATCCAAACACAGGACGTAACAGTATGTAGAAAAATGTAACATGTCGCAAGGATAGAACACCAATCAGCGCACACTTTGTTTTGAGCTTGTTTTAACAGAAACTTAATTTTCATATTTTTAATAGATATCAGTGTCAGACTAATTAATGACATTGGTAGCATGACCTATGCCACCCCAGGCTCAAGCAGGACACTGGAGGTAGGGTTGAGGGTTGCAGCAGACACGCTTGTTTAATTCACCAAAATAAACACAAAGTAAACACAAACAACCAACGCTATGCTAACTAATCACTTTTCAGTGGCTTCAGACAGCTTTTCAGTCTCTTACTCAAGCTTTTCAGTCTTCTGCTGCTACTGCTTGTCTCTCTCTCTCTCTCTCTCTCTCTCTCTCTCCCTCCCTCTCTCTCTCTCTCTCTTTCTCTCTCTCTCTCGCTCTGTTCCCTGTCAGCTCTTTTTAAAAGGTGAGCACCCGAGCCAAGATGGAAGGCGAGCTCGCCGCTCCGCCTCCTCATTACCGTTCCCAGCTGGCAGTTCGTGTGTGGCGGATATTTCCTCTTTTTCTGACCGTTCTCTGTAAACCAAAAAGATGGTTGTGCGTGAAAATCCCAGTAGATCAGCAGTTTCTGAAATACTCCAGACCAGCCCATCTGGCACCAACAACCACGCCACATTCAAAGTCACTTAAATCCCCTTTCTTCCCCATTCTGATGCTCGGTCTGCACTTCAGCAAGTTGTCTTGACCACTTCTACATGCCAGCTGGCAGCTTGGCTGACCGGGTCTTTCGTGAGGCGTAGTGAAGGTTGTGGGGCCCGGGCAGCGGAGCTCGGGACTCATTCCTTGTTCTGGTGCTTGTTGTGGCCGGCGCCAGCATCCTCGTCCTCCTCCCGCTGTCACTCTTGCCACTTGCGTCCGTCGGGGGAGCTCGGGCTTTGTGCTGTGCCCCTTCCACACTGGCAGCTCTCTCCCTGCCGTCCTCGCCGAGGTTCATCGCTGCTGGGTGTTCGGGCCCCGCCTTCCAGCCAGCTCTCGCAGTCGTCATCGTCGGGGCCTGAGTGGTGGGCGCATGCCACAACATTCTATTAAAAGACTGGTTTATCAAGAGTGACACTGGAGTATTTTCACCTAACCTGAGTTAAGGAAGAAGAGTCTTGTTACAAAAATGGTAAAAGGACATTAGAGCCATAATTACTCTTTTAGTACTTTTACTTTTGATACTTAAGTACATTTGAAGGTAAATACTTTTGTACGCTTACTCAAGTGGAGTTCTAAAGGGAGGAACTTCTACTTTTACTGGAGTAATATTTTGCCTTGGGTATCTCTACTTTAGCTCAAGTACATGATTTGTGTACTTTGTACAGCACTGGGTTTTGAAAAGAATAACAGCTGACATAATGAAAACATTTTTGAAAAAGGATACGTTTTCTATGTTCTATAATTCAATTATGGATCAAAACCCTTCTTATGTAGGTATGTAGTATTTTGTTAGGCATCCATTTATCATTTTTAGACTGTTTAGAACCTTTAATAATATAAATGATGAGCGAATATATTACTAATATAAGCAAAAAGTCCATACATACACACTTCTACAGAGCAACCTGTGTTTTAGAGAGTGGGCTGACCCACTTTGAAGGCCTGTGTTCTCCTATCCCTCTCTCTGGAGGCTGGATGTAATCTGAATGATTAATTCATAATGTGCTGACTGGATCCCCGTCTACATGCATCTTCCACTTCATTACCATATTGTTTGGACTGCCGGTGTTGCATCTCAGCCCACACTGCGCTTACCGTTTCTATGGGCTTTACAAATCAGAGATAAGAGATTCTCATATAAGGTACATAGTTAGTTTTATGTATTGCTTTTGTGCATTAGTTTATATAGGCTGAAGGCAAGCTCAGTGACCCACCCATGTCCTGTCTGTATGCCTGTTCTTTTTTTTTCTTTCCGTCTGTTCCTCTTGGTCTCTCTGGTCTCTTTTGAGAGTATTTGAGACAGCTTTGTGTTGACATGGTGGTGGTTTGACCTGGAGTCACTTTCCCGTAGGCTAGCTGCTTTCTCTTGCTGTCAAGACAGGCTGCATGTACACATATGATTGTTTAATCGTCATAACATTGGCCTTTATACTACTCATGTCACAGAAGGATGCAATATGCAAATGAGACCTTTAATGAATTTGTGAGTGTTTTGATAAACTATTTCAGCAGATGTTAATAACTTTAATCAAAATAATGCCGGACAGTTTTCCATAACATTATGTCAAGGGTTCACCAGTATATGTGTAATGTACTGCACATTATATTCTGGTAGCAGTATAGTTGCAACATGGTATTCTGTCGAAATATCAGTGTTTTTTTTCCCTCAAATATCTTTTTTAATGACTGAAAAACACAATTCAATGCCTGTTACCTTTGATCCCTCATTTAAAAACTATGTAACAATTTATTTTCAGTGGTCCTTTTTACATGAAACAAACACTCAATAGACTTTCAGTAACATGCCAAACACATACGAGAGTTACGATTAGGTTTTGGGGTGAGGTTAAGGTGAAGATTAGGGCCAGAGTTAGGGTTGGCTTTTGGGTAAACATATTAACATTGCATATTAACAATACATCCACTTAATGTAAGTAATGTACCAACAGAACATCTTAATGTGTTACTGATACTCTGTTAAGTGTTTGTTCATCATCTACAAAGGACCGCTCCAAATAAAATGCTACTAAAACTGTCATGTTCCTGTGATGAGCTCCACCACATGGGCTCATAAATAGAAACATCATGTCGTTGCTCAGAAATGCCACAGACTTCTCTGGGTTTAGTAAAGCCTGACAAATCAAACGTTCTGATTGTTTATGGAAATAATGGACTTTGTGTTATCCGGCCAAAGAAGAAAAGGACCATCCAGATTGTTTCAAGCATAAAATTCAAATCCAGGGCCTGTCATGGTGTGGGATGTCTTATTCACACAGGTGAAGGCATCATTAACACTGAAAGGTATACACACATTTTGGAAAACCACATGTTGCCTTCTACACTGTGTCTTCATCGGGAACGTTCATGCCTGTTTCAACATAACAACGCCAAGCCACATTCTGCACATGGTACATTAGTATGGCTGTATCCTCAGAGAGGGGACGCACTAGTCTGGCCTGCATGCAGTCTAGGCCATAATAGAAAACCTGCGATGCATTATGAAGCCCTGTACATTGTACAACTGAAGAATGGAAAAATGTAGTTTTCAACGTGATAATTCAGTATTGTTAAAAGAAAAAGTGATGTAACACAGTGATGAACATGGTCCTTTCCCAATATTTTTGGAATGTGCTGCAGGCCTACCAAAAAAAGTTAATAAGGTAAAACATCAGCTATTTTATGTTTACTATTTACCAATCACTACTTTCTGTTTTTGATAGTATTTGTCATCTCCCAAGTCTTTTAAACGTGAGGTTTGTAATATGTGGTCAGAGGTATTCTGTGGTGGCCCTTTTCTGTGAATGGACAGCATGTAGGGGGGCTGACAAATTGTACCTCAATAGATAGTCTATAGTATATGCGATAACAATAGTTTCTAATAAAAATGAGCAATGAATAAGAGAATTTCCCTTTTTTAGTACACTGCTTGTATGTAAGTGCATATGACTAAATCTCTTTCTCTGTCTTTGTCATATATGTATACACTAGGAATGCATTCATTTATGCTGTGTGTGTGTTTGTGCATTCAGGTCCTTCAGAGGAGAGTGATGTGGTGATTACAGCTCCACCGCAGGACTTGACAGTGGTGCTGGGTCAGCCAGCAGTGCTGGAGTGTATGGCTCAGGGCCAGCCTAAACCCTTTGTGTCATGGAGTAGACAGGGTAAGAACACACAACCATGCACACAGTATGGTGTAAATGTCAGAGACTGTGCTTCATTTATTTAATTTTTAGTTACAATAGCCATTAAGTACAAGTTGTTTCATTTTTAAGAGATATTAAATTGGATGTAAAATAATCCATTTGCATTACAAAGAGCAGCGTGAATGAAAAACAGGAGTTTCCAAAACTGGATAAGTGGGTAATAATATAGAAATATTATGGTAACAGGTTTTACTGACATACATGCTAACTTTCTAGCCGTTAATAAATAATGTGTTAAGATCATTTTAGATAAAGAATGATAAACATTATATAAAGATATGTGGTGTGGTTCTTTTTTGTGCTTTATGTTAGAGTAACTGTGTTTTGTCAGCGGGTAACACGAAAATATGTATTTCGAGCCCTGATTAAATGTAATCTCGGTATATTTGTAGGTAGAGCTGCATGTAAAAGTAATAGAACCATAGGTGATTATAATTTATTGATTTAGTCATACTTAGTGTAATTAAACACATTTATTCTGAAGAACTGTCACCCGAAGTGAGCTGCAGTAACTAATAAAAGATGCGAAGAAGCTTTTATGTCTCTAATATAATTTATTTTTACTGCAGATACAGCTTGTAAATTTGTACGTCATATTGTGACTGACCATTTAAATACAAAACAGGTAAGAAACAAGGTAGAATCAAGTGAATTAGTGTTTTTACAGCAATAAAACCACGTCATGTTAGTAGAACTACTGCATTGTTTTTGAAGTAATAACCCAAATATTATAAAATCCTATAATTATTTAATAGAATGGATGTGATTTATTGATTAATCAGAGCTGGACGCTGAGGAATCTAATTTAAAATATACTGAATGTTGGAAAAAATACGCTACAGTGACTGAAAGACTGTTTGGTGTTGATAACTTTCAGAATCCTTTATTGAACCCAGAGGGAAATTGCAGTTTTTCACTGTAGTATTAATTGTTTTATATAAACTGGGAAATTATTTATTTATTCAAATAATTTGTTGTTACTGTTATTCTTCTGTTTTACTTTATACTACTTACCAGAACTTGACATTGATTTTCTGCAAATTTGGTAATGTAGAAAATTACTGTCATTTTTACGTCAGTACAGCGTATTACCACATTATTACCCACTTATAACTGCTATATAAAGTGCTACCAAAAACTGCCCCCATCAGATAAACAGTATTTAAGGCTTTCATCTTAGAGAGAGAGGAGAAAATCTCTATTCTTGCCTTAGATCTAAAAAAATCCACAGGTGCTTCTGTCCATTCTTCCACTGTGAGAAGGCGATACAACACTATGAGTCTGAAAGGGTGTGTAGATGTCAAGAAGCCCTCTCTGAGAAAAGGAAAGTTTGCAAATCAAATAAAGAAGCTGCTTGTTCTCTGAAAAATGGGCTGGCCACCCTGGTGCCTAGACCCCAGCGGAAAAATCAACCAGCTTCTTAGACAGAGCTTTGGGGGTGTGGAAAAATATCTCTTCAGGTTTCTTTGAAAAGCTGAAAGCAAGACTCCTGAAAAGGCTGGAAGCTGTAATAAAGGTAAAGGGTGGACAAACTAAATGCTGAAAACTTTAGTGTTGTATTTCATGGTTCAGGTTTCTGTGTAGTTTTCTGTTAAATATATGTTAGATATATGTTTTCTGCTTAGGCTGAAACTGGAGTTGAGTTCACTGCCTCTGAATTCACACAGTGGATATGTGGCTTCACAGTAGACTCTCAGCCTCCTCCCTCTCTGCTTCCCCAACATACACATAATCACACCCACACACACACACACACACACACACACACACACACACACACACACACACACACACACACACACACACACAAACTCACTAGCATATATGGATCTTATCTGTCAGTTTGCTGCTATGGTAATCACACGAGTATTCAAGATGATCAATTCATCAGCTTTGTGTCCTTATCTTCTTCATGAATAACAGATAGGACAGTATGTATAGATGAGTTTAAGGCTTTTCCTTTGTCTGCTGGCTAACATGGCAGATGCTGCTGGCCAGTCTGTCCCTGTAGAATTCACTACAGCACCCCACCACCTCCATATGGTCTCTGCAGTCTTCTACTGCCACCTGCTGGTTAATAGTGTATATTAAGCCTGGTTAACTTTGCCATGCTTGAAAGGAAATCCCATTGATCAATATTTGAGATGTAGATAAAGTCCTTCAGAGTGTGTTGGTGTCACATGATGCATTGTAGTGAAACCTGCTGACTCTGAGTTCTTTACAGTGGTGATAGGAACCAGGGGTCAGATTCACGAAAGCTTTCTGTGTTCTCAAATATTCTCTTGAGATAATCTCAATTATTTTCTTAAAATTTTCTTAATTAATATTAATTTTCTTTCTTATGAAGGCTATGTTGCATTTTGCCCCGTACCATAAATGACACAAGGTACATTTAAATTTGTATTAACTGTTATTTCTTAGCTTAATCTACACAGAGGACAGCACAATGAACGAAAAAACATCAAATTCAAAAGTTTTGAAAAACATTTAGCAAACAAGAACTAGAGGTCATGAATTTAGATGCTTATCTTGTCAAATCTTTCAGACAAGTGTAAGGCTATCACAAGGTTAAGAAAACATTTATGAGCATAATATTTTCAAGATTATCACTTGTTCTTGATAATTACATTTTGCAAAGTATTAAAGAAAAGCTGTGGAATTCCCCTGTAAGAGAAGGCTTATTAACCAGAGGGCTGAATCCACTCTCCTACTTTAGCCATAATCCCAAAATTAAGATTAAGCTTCATGCTGGGTTAATTAAAACCAGATCTGGAAGATCATCCTGTTACATACATCCGAAGTGTTTTATTTCTGATTGTATTTGATGTAAAGGCTGGTCACTTCTCAGAGTGGCCTATTGCCAGTGCAGCAGTCAGTAAATAGCTGTGAGGCCTATTTGGAAACTGTAAATGTACTTTTGAAAATTCTTGTATGAGCTTTAATCCTCTTAATGTGCTGTTTTGCACCTCATTTCCAAAAGATCAGGAAAAGCATTTGGATCTCATCTCTGGAGATGGACATTACCTGTCACAGAAAAACAGGTAACACTTTATTGTAGGGTACAGTTTATAAGGCTACATAAAACCCACATAAGCTTTTCATGACAACTGGCATAGACCTACATAAATGTTTATTAATGCTTATTCTAGTAGGCGTCACCTGTCATAAAAGCTTCTTTAGCTAACTTTAATCAAAATTGGCAGATATACCCTTTATAGCAAATGAATAAGTATTATTCATTATTATAAACATTTATGTAGGGTTATGTCAGTTGTCATGACAAGCTTATGTAGGTGTCATTCATGCCTTATGAACCATACTCTACAGTAAAATGTTACTGAAAAACATTACAAGATTAAACAGTGAATAGCCCTGCTTGAGCTTTAATAAATGTAGTATATAAAAATATAAATATATATAGTAACATATATAAATATGAATTTGTGTATTTAGAAGCTAAAATTGAAGCAAAATTTTCTCTACATTCAGTGTTTTATATTAATTGTAAAATTCTATCCTCCGTTCATATTGCTCTTGATGTTCTTATTGTTTTGCTATCCTGTGTTGATGAGAGGAGGATGGGTTCCCCTCCTGATTCCTCTCACAGTTTCTTCCTCTTGCTTTTAGAGTTCTCTTGCCACTGTCGCCCTTGGCTTGCTCACTGGGGCTTGCATTCAGATTTTCTGTAAAGCTGCTTAGTGACACCTGTAATTGTGACCGTATTGAGCTAAAGGAGCTTGTGGTAGGATAAAAAGGCCAAAGAAATCAAGAGTAAGAACTGAAGCCTGAAAATAAAGCCCCTGTGTCGTATATCAGATATATGATTTTTAAGTAAACCTCTTGTATTATCACTGCCTTAATACTGAATTGGTAAATGACAGGCCTTGTCTTCTCCAGTACGAGCTACAAATATAACAGAGGGTTTATGTGACAAATTAAGATAATTACTACAAGGCTTTCTTCAGTTGACTTGACACACAGTTACACTAATGTGTAATTCGTTTTCTACCTTTTCTCTGTTTTTCTTTATATTTCATCAACTCACTCCTCTGGGGTGTAGATGGGAAGCCCATTGCGACAGATGTGGTTGTCTTAGCAACCAACCTCGTAATCCCAGACACACACACTCACCATGCTGGAGTTTATGTGTGTCGTGCCAACAAGCCCAAGACCCGCGAGTTCGTCTCTGCTTCTGCTGAGATCCGTGTGCTGGGTGAGAGGCTGAATAGTGTTACACTGAAATAAGTGAATGATTCATTCTGTTCGTACAGCGTATGCTGACTGTCTTATAATGACTGTGTTTAACTCTGTTTCCTGTTGTTCTTTATTCTTTGTTTTGGCCTCTCCTTTTTTGTTTGTTTTTCTTCCATTGCTCCATCCATCTGTTCATGCTTCATTCCTGTTGTTCTTTTCATTTTTTTTTCCCCATTCTTTCTTTGGTCGTTTTTGTTTTAACCTTTGTTTGTTTGTTTGTTTGTTGTTTCGTTTGGTTCTTTCTTTCGTCATTTTTCTTTCTCTTTTTTCTTTTTCTTTCTTCACTTGTTTCTGTTTTTCTTTGTTTCTTTCTTTCTTCATTTGTTTTTCTTTTCTTTCTATCTTTCTTTCTTCAATTGTTTGTTTTTCATTCTTTTTTCTTTATTTTTTTCTTTCTTCACTTGTTTCTGTTTTTCTTTGTTTCTTTCTTTCTTTCTTCATTTGTTTGTTTTTCTTTCTTTCTTCAATTGTTTGTTTTTCTTTCTTTCTTCAATTGTTTTTCTTTCTTTTTTCTTTTTCTTTTTCTTTCTTCTGTTTGTTGTTGTTTCTTTTGTTGCTCTGTCTGTCTTACTATTATTTCTTTCTTATTTTCATTTTACTTTCTTTCCATCTCTTTCTCAGCTCCTCCTGTAATCCTGCAGCCTCCTGAGTCAAGGGCTCTCTCTCGTGCGAATACAGCTCGGTTTGTGTGTAATAGCTCAGGTGACCCTGCACCGGTTTTGCGCTGGCTGAAGAATGGAGAGCCTGTGCAGTGGTCAGGTCGGGTCAAGACTCAGAGCCCTGGTGTTCTGCTCATTAACCAGCTGGGTCTGGAAGATGCTGGATACTACCAGTGCATCGCTTCCAACAGCCTGGGCACTGCCTGCGCCACCGCCAAGCTGTCAGTTATCGTAAAACAGGGTCTGCCCAGCCCGCCGCGCCGCCTGCAGGCCGTGCCCCACTCCAGCACCTCTGCACTGCTCACCTGGGAGCCCCCTGAACACAACAGCGATCAGGTCATCGGCTTCTCCATCCACTACCAGCGCGCCACAGGTGTGTGAAGGACTAGGAGAGTGTAATTCTTTGTAACTCTGAAGACATTTATAATAATTTATTTATAAAAGCTCAGTATTTTATAAGTAAATAGTAAAATCAAATTGAATGAGCGAAATTGGGTTTCCATAAGAATCCTAATTTAATTGAATCAGTATGCTTTACACGTCTGTTGTGTATATTTGTAACAGAGAACATTGACCACAAACACCTTAAAATGGCTCACGTGACTGTTCTGTTGGCCTGTTAAAAAAGAATAGAGAGCTCTTTTTATGGTGAATAGTCACTCTCAGGGGGTCAGCTCCCAGGGATGCTGAAATCTTCTTTATGGCTAGTTTACAGAAACTCAAATGTTTTCACACATCACAAGTCCTATACTGAAAGGCAGTGAATGCCTTGACAGTGTTTTTCCCAATTCATTAAACAGTTCATTAAGTTCAATAAATTGGTTTATTACATTTGCTTGTTCTATGACTGTATTTGCTTGCAGGCTCTGATAACATGGAGTATCAGTTTGCAGTCAACAACGACACAACAGAGTTCCATGTGAAGGAGCTGCAACCTCACACTGCCTACACCTTTTACATGGTGGCCTATTCACCCATGGGCGCCAGCCACCCGTCACAGTCTGTCACCGTGGAGATGTTGGAGGATGGTGAGTGCTGATTACTGGAGCAGCCAGATGAGGCAGAACCAAGTATTTTTCTGTATATTTGAGATTATCATTTGCATGATTAGACTGATTTAAGTATATTTGGAGCCTCTACTTCATCAGAGTAAAGATGAAAATGACCATTTTAAAAACTCCCCTAGACGCAAGTTGAAGAACTTAGAAAGCAAGATGTTCTGGAACAGTTTTTTGTCCACCTTTTCAAATCAGAGCAATTTGATAATTGATGACTTGGATATCTCAAATCTGGTGCTTTTATAATGAAATTACACTTTTAGTGTAAGAAGTGTGTTCACAAGTGGGGTTGTTTTCTTTTAGACATGTGCAGATATACAATAATAAAATATACTGGGATACACAACATTTAGCGCAAAATGTTAGGGTTTTTTTTTTTTTTTTCCGAGATTTTCTCCCCAATGTACTCGTTCCCACCTGCTAGTTAGGACTACCCCAATCACACAATACCACAAGTGCTAGGAGGTTGAAGGCTAACACAGGCTTCCTCCGAAATCCACTTCTTTTCGAACTGCCGCTCACGGGACAGCCAAACGCACTCAGAGGAAAGTGCCACCCGCCAGATCTATGACATCAGCTAACAGACAGCTGCGCTGACTAGCATCATGTTGAGTGATGGGGGGAGAAGGGGATGCCATCCTACCTATCCAGAGAGAGCGAGGCCAACCATGCTGTCTTGGACTCCCGGCCATTGATGGCTGTAGCATCACCAGGGATTGAACTCACGATCTCCTGATGATAGAGCCAACACTTTTGTGTTGTTGTGCCACTTAGGAGACCCCTACAAAATGTTAGTTTAAAAAAAATCCCAGCACCAAATAAGAAGTACATGTGTATACGAGTGGGCAATGAGATGATATTTTGTCATTATTGTGATTGTCATTCACCTATTGATGCCATGAAACATTAAATGTAAACTATCTTCACATCATCATATTAACAGTTTTGGCTGTATTTTTAAAATGTGGCTGTGCTGGGGCTTTTCATTTTTTTCTAACTCAGCAAATTTTTCTATTCCACTTCTCAAAAGTTAAATATTGTGTAGTCAAATCAAATCAAATAAAATTTTTTTGTATAGCGCTTTTTACAACAGATGTTGTCACAAAGCAGCTTTACAGAGTTTCGGAAAAGACAAAGTTTTAACAGGACTGTAAGAATGTACAAAAACCCCCCGGTGGGCAAGCCAGGGGCAACAGTGGCAAGGAAAAACTCCCTCAGAGCTGAGGAAAAAACCTTGGGAGGAACCAGGCTCACCAGAGGAGACCCATCCTCCTCTGGTCAAACTAACTACAAGTGATTATGTTACTAATATTAATAGCAGTAATATTGGTATTAGGAATAGCTGAGTCCATGAGAATATCAGTGTAGGGTGGGCAGCTCGTCCAAGGCAGTCGGTGGCAGCTGGGGCATGGGCAGCTGGTCTGAAGTGGGTAGCAGGAGGGCTCAGCAGTCAGTCGTCCTTCAGTGTCTAGCTGGATAATATGGGTTTATCTAGGGGGGAACGTTACCTACCAAAAGCTAAACTGAACTAGTGAGTTTTCAGCCTAGTCTTAAAGATTGAGACTGTGTCTGAGTCTCGAACAGTTTCTGGAAGATCATTCCAGAGTTTGGGGGCTTTATAAGAAAAAGCTCTTCCCCCAGCTGAAACCCTCTGAATTCTGGGGACTATTAATAAGCCAGCACTCTGTGATCTGAGTGGTCGTGATGGCTCATAATGAGAAATAAGGTCTTGCAGGTACTCGGGAGCAAGACCATGTAGGGCTTTATAAGTCAATAAAAGGATTTTATAATCAATACGGAATTTAATAGGCAGCCAATGAAGTGATGATGGCACTGGACTAATATGATCAATTTTTCTAGTTTTAGTGAAGACCCTGGCTGCGGCGTTTTGGACTAGTTGGAGTTTGTTTAAACTCCTGCTCGTACATCCTGACAGTAGTGCGTTACAGTAGTCTAGCCTAGAAGTAATAAAGGCATGTACTAGTGTTTCCGCATCACGCAGGGACAGGGCATTTCTGATCTTGGCAATTTTGCGAAGATGTAAAAAAGCTGTCCTAGTGATGCTGCCTATGTGTTGATCGAATGATAAATCTCAATCTATTATAATGCCAAGATTTTTTGCTGCTGAGCCAGGTGTGGCTGGAAAGTCGGCAAGATTTAAAATTAAATCTGGTAATTTACTTCTTGCTAATTTTGGACCCAGAAGGAGAACCTCTGTTTTGTTACTGTTTAATAGGAGGAAGTTATGTGACATCCAGCCTTTCACGTCTTTTACACAGTCCTCCATTTTCTTTAACCTGTATTTGTGTAGTGTATCCTAAAAACACTTTAGAGTATCATGATATTGTATTTTTGCCATATCGCATAACCCTAGTGTATAGCGTAATAATATTTTGTATAATGTAGTATTGTAAACTATCTCATACCAATATCTGCTCTCATATAGATAAAACAAATGTCTTATATGCTGTGTAAATATGCAAATAGATATACTTCTAATTTTGCTCTCTCATACTTTAACTCACTATTTTATTATTATTCTTAATTTATTTTTATGGCTTGTTTATTTCTGTTTTTATTTCTGCCTAATATATGTAAGTTGATGTGCAGTTATATGTCTTGCTAATGTAGCACTGCAATTTCTCTTTGGGATCAATAATCCTTCCATCCTTCCATCCACCCATCCATCCATCCAGCTATCCATCCACCTAGTGCCTGAGACACGTGGCTTTTCAGGAGGCCCTGCCTGGCTTCCTCATAGCTTAGTGATGTCTGGTTGATCTTCTAGTACAGCATAATGTTCAAACCTTTGGCTAACTCTAAATAGTGTTGTCTTGTGTTGTGTGCAGTGCCTAGTGCTCCACCACAGCTGTCTCTGCTCAGCACATCCCCCATTGAGATTAGAGTGATGTGGCTTCCCCTTTCCTCTCAGCTTAGCCGCGGAGCCATCACACATTACCGTATCGACTACCGCACACTGGAGCACGGTGAGATACTATCGGTGATCAAATGTGAAAGTGTAGGGAAATAGGCAGGTCGTCTAACACATGGTGTTAGAGCCAATCAAAGCATATTTAGTAGATAGATATCAGCTTTGGTCCAGTCAAAGAGAAATTCCACTAGTTTTTTTTTTTTCATAATTTAATCATCAAGCTGGGAATCATGTATTCCCAGCCATTTCATGCAAGAACATTGTGAGGTTGCTTTTAGAGACATGTGGTTGCTATCACCACAACTGTAAGTAATACTGACATTGTAGGTTTTTTTTGGAATGGAGCATTTCACATCAAAGCACCTCTGAATGACTTTGTTTACATCTTAACCATTTAAATATTTTGAAATTTTTAAGCTGTTCACCCTGCAAGCATTTTAAATGATAGCCGGAAGCATCAGATATGCCAGTGAGGTATAGGATATAAGAGACAATATGTAAACATTAAAGATACTATAAATGTAGTTTTAGTCACTTCATTTATTATAATAAATTCACATGGTACTACAGATTATTAAAAGTAAACAATACAATAATACACGATTGTGAATAAAAGCCTAAAAATTACATAATAAAAAATTAAATGTGTTGGACATTCATTCAAATATATGTAATATATTAGTTCCTTTTGACGATTCAAAATTCCATATTCTGCAGCATTTGTCCGTAATATACTAAGTTTAGGAATTTCTTAGTTAATTGATTATTCAAAATTAATTTATATATATATATATATATATATATATATATATATATATATATATATATATATATATATATATATATATTTATACAAAATTTAGTTGTTGGTTTCCATAGTTGACTTGAAGGATTGGGATCAGGGAAAACAATCTTTCTTCAATGGAAAAAAATGGGGACAATCTGTTTATGGTATGGTGCATGTAAGATTTTGTATAGGATTAGGTTAATGGGACTATAGTGGTACTGGTTGTTCTATTCAGTTTTCAAAACCCAATGAGGTATATAGTAATAATGTTATTATGCAGTGTTTTTAAAAGAAGTGAAACAAAGATACATTGTCCAACACTGGGATTGAGAACCACTGAGCTTTATGTGGTGCAGGCAGTGGACAAGGGTGTTTGCATGAATGGCAGTCATATTGGGCTTTAGTGAACATTAATAAGTGCTTATGCTTTTGATTGTCTATTTGGATCAATAGAACATGTGGTTCTGCTCACATGTGTCTCACCAAGCAGCAGGGAGACAGACAGATGCTGGGGTGTGCTTCATGCCATGGCTGGTTGCTTGTTCCTCTATTAGAGCTCCTGCATGCCTTGACGAACAGGAATGAACCCCAAACAAAAGACAGACTGAGTTTGGCAGGCTTTGGCACAGAAAGAGCCACATTGCTGATAAGACTAAGCACTTTGGGGAAGTGAAGTACTCTGTGTCATTGTTCATTTGGCTGTATCAGTAAGCTGCACATTGAAATAATTAGCATTTGCATGTGCCGGTGTATTCTGTGTGGTGTGTGCTGCAGCAGACGACGTGTATTCGGTGGAGGTAGGAGGGAATGAGACACAAGCGACCCTGAGAGATATGAAGCCCAACCACACTTACCAGCTACGCATGGCCGCAGGAACACGAGCGGGATTCGGACAACCGTCAGAGTGGGCCATTCACCATACACCCAACCTTACTCAGGGTGAGGATATATCCACATACATACACACACTAAAATTTAGAAAAACTTTCAGTTTTTTATTATTTAGAGATTTAATGGAAACCTCTAGCATTTAAATAGGTGAAATACAGCTACATTGGGCAAAGTTCATTTAGAATTGCTGGCATTACATACAGTTGTCATGATTCTTTATCAATAAGCCGTTCAGCTGTTGTGGCTTCTTTTTTCAAATATATATATATCTGTCTATATATAAAAATATAGACAGAGAATACAAAGCAAGGTCCATAAAGACATGGATGAGTGAGTTTGGTGTAAGCTTGACTGGCCTACACAGAGTCCTGACCTCAACCCAACAGAACACCTCGTCCAGTATGTGTCTGACCTCAAAAATGCACCTCTGGAAGAATGGTCAAAAATTCCCATAAACACTTTCATAAAACTTGTGGAAAGCCATTCCAGAAAAGTTAAAGCTGTTATAGCTGCAAAGGGTGGGATGACATCATATTAAACCCTATGGATTAAGAATGGGAGACACATTCTTCAGATGCATGTGAAGCCAGACGAGCAAATACTGGAAATTGTGTGTGTGTGCAATAATTTTCAAGTTTCTTCTGTTTTTGCATATTTGCCACACTTTAATGTTTCAGATAATCAGACTACACTGCACTTTTTAAATGATGATTTCATTTGTTGAAGGAAAAATGCTGTTCAGTCTTACCTGGCCCTATGTGAAAATGTAATTGCCCCTTTAGCTACTAAATCAACCAGTTAACCAAATTCACTTGACATTTGGGTTTGGTTTCACTATCCATGAGGCATGACCCAGGCATGATTACTGCCAGACCTGTTGAATTTAAACATCACTTAAATAGAACCTGTCTGGCAATGTGAAGCAGCTAGACGGTTTCAAAAAGCAGCACATGATGGCACTTTCTGAAGAAATTCAAATACAGATGCGAAACAAAGTCATTGAAATCTGTCAGTCTGGAAAGGGTTATAAAACCATTGCTAAAGCTCTGGAACTCCAGCAAACCATGGTGAGAGCCATTATCCACCAATGGAGAAAACTTAGAATAGTAGTGAACCCTCCCAGGAGTGGCCAGTCTACCAAATTTTCACCAAGAGTGTATGAAAGACTCATACAGGAGGTCACAAAAGGACCCACATGAACATCTAAAGAACTGAAGGCCTCATTTGTTTCAGTTATGGTCAGTGTAGACGGTACCACGATAAGAAAGACACTGGACAAAAATGGCATCCATGCGAGTGTTGCAAGAAGCAAACCACTGTTGACCAAAAAGAACACAGGGCTTGTCTTGCATTTGCATAAAAAAACATCTAGATGACCATCAAGACTTCTGGGATAATATTATGTGGACTGATGGTGTCAAAGGTGGAAATCTTTGGATGTCCCGTTACATCTGGCCTACAGCTAACACTGCATTCCATCATAAGTACATCATATCAGTAGTCAAACATGGTGATGGTAGTGTGATGGTCTGGGGCTGCTTTGCTTCTGCAGGACTTTAGAATTTATGGAACCGAGACATCTGTTCTTAATTAGAAAATCCTAAAGGATAGTGTCCGTCCATCTGTTTTTGACCAAAAGCTCAATTGCAAGACCTTAAATGTTCGTGTTCAAAAGTTCATGCTCATTTCTTATAAAGGTTTGAATATTTAAGGTAATATTCAAGTATTTGAAAATGAAAAAATGAAACAGTTGCAGGCCTAATAGAATAGGATAGAATAGTCAGAAACTCTTCCCACCTAGCTGAAGGACCTTTCGCTGACCGTTCATTATTTTGCATTGTCCTCTTGCTGCTAGTTACCATTGAAACAAGCAATGCTGATTATGGTTGTCTGAAGGGCTGCATATTATGGGTCAAATTCCACATTGTAATTATATTGCTACATGTTGCGATTATAATTTCCAGTATATTAAAAACACATTACTGAAGAGACACGGTTAAAGATTAGCCTACATCATCTTTAACCAAAATAATCTAATAAATTAATCCAGACACCCCCATTAACTCATGTTGCAAGGTGCAGTTCTGACAGAAGATTACATTTTCAGCTGAGAGAAGATTAATACTTTTATTTACTACATTGAAAAGCTCCGTCCTATTTAGCCTATTTTTATTTAGCACAAGGAAATGAAACTACAGTCCATGTTGGGTTTATATTCAGCATGGACCAATATAAAACATATTCTGAATATCCTGTTTGAATTCTTTTTGTATGTGCTCTCTCTGCCTGTGTCTTGTAGTGCTCTTTGCTCCCACCGAACTCAAAGTGCGAGCAAAGATGCATTCCCTTCATGTCACATGGCAGCCGCCACCCAATCACACGCAGATCACCAGCTACAAACTGGCCTATAAGGAGGTGGATGGAGAGGAGCCGACCAATGAGGAGAGTCCTGTGGATGATGCTCATCAAATCAGACTCCGAAAACGAGTGAGACATTATGAAATCACAGGCCTTGGTGAGAAACTTTAGCCCTCAGCACATTATAGCATTTGACAAAGGTTTGCCTTTGTAGTACTAAGTGTATATGTGTGGTTTCATCGGGCTGTGTGTTTGTGTGTGCGTTTCAGCTCCAGATCGACTGTATGAAGTGAAGGTCTGGGCATGTAATAAACAGACGGAAGGCTATCCCGCTGTATGGAAGGGTCGGACAGAGAAATTCACTGATCGAGGTTTGTAGATGTGAATTGTTGAGTGAAAAGAATGATGCGTTATTCAGTACTATGAATAATAATTATGCAATACTACTGTGGAACCAATAATGAACACACTAAGTGACTATGTAATTACACCTATACACTCACTTTGCACTTTATTAGACACAATATGCTAATACTGGGTAGGGCATCTGTTTGCTCTCAGAAAAGCCTCAATCATTTTTGGCATAGATTCCACAAATTTTTGAAAATTTAGTTCCTGCAAACTGAAAACAGGTCCTGCAGATTTTGAGTTGCACATTCGTGCTGTGAAAATCCCACTCTTGCACATCACAAAAGTGCTCCATTGGATTCAGATCCAGTTTTTCAGTACTTTTTACACTCCAGTAATTACTTAAGACACCTAGGTAGATGAATAGAGTAAATTAAATAATGATTCAATTAAATGTTTAGACAATTTCAACTTGTGAGCTGTTGAATGTTTTGTGTGTGGAACACAGGAATTAATTTATTGGATGGTCACTTACTATGTAATTTATACCCATGTGAATCGGTCATAAACACTGAGGAACATCATGGGGGTAAAATTACATCACCCTGCTTCCCTGCTTGAAGCTAATCCCATCTGATCAATACTTGAGTTTGTATGTTTGACTCTTTTTCTTTTTTTTTTTTTTTTGGCGTGTGTCAGTGATCATTGTGAAAAAAAGTCACAGAACATTCTTTGTGTATTCATTTTTGATTTAACGAGGGTCAGGTCAGGCTATTGGTCAAGGTCAGGTTCAGAGGTAGTGTTATGTTTTGGTGCAGGATTAAAACTATATGTTTACTGCAAGATTGTTTACAAAAAATATGTTTATTTTTTTGTTATCAAAATACAAATATGTATGTTTGTTGCAGTGCGACCACCAGGCTACCTCCCCCCGCTGCCCCCCAGCAACGTGAAAGCTCGGGCCAACAGCTCAACCTCCATCTGGCTGCACTGGGAAAAACCACCATTCAGTAATGTACGCATCATCACCTACACCATCCGCTGCAGCCCTGCTGGCACACGCAATGCCTCCCTCGTCTCTTACTACACCAGGTGAGAGGTGAAACACTTGCATGCTCTTATATTACTATCTTCATGGAGTTTTTCACTGACAAATTATGTAATAATGTAGCTAAAAATTGCTATGACTTAACCTTACTCTCAGTACAAAAGGGCAGCAAACTGTATTCAAAAAATGAAAAAAAAATTTAATTTCCCAATGTAAACTCTGTGTAAACTTCAATGTAAAACTTTGAATCTTTAGATTTTACAACTTTATTGCTGCACTGATAAGTTTACACTGGAATTATAATTACTGTTTATTATGCTGATACATTATCCAGAAATATATCAATTACAAAGTTTCTTGTAATAATTAATTCTTGCTTTTCATTCTTATTAATTTTCATTTTCATTATCACTGCTGCTGTACTGAATCAGTGCCTCTACTATATCACCCCTACACACGTAACTTTATACATCACTTTATACATTACCAGTATTAAGCTGTACACTTTCTACCTCGTACTCATGCTGCTGTGTTTCATGTTGCTGTTATTTGCACCTTACTATTTATTGTTTATTGTTACTTTTGGGAGTTAACTGGGACTTTGAGTACACTCTTTCGTTCCAACTCATGTACCACATGTGATGTGAATGACAATAAAGCCTTATCTTATCTCTTATCTTATTTTATTGTTCTTTTGGACACAGAGAGGTACATAGAATTTACATATTTTTAAATATTTTTTCTCTGAGTCTAATGAAATATTCTGAATATATTTAAATGTTTGACAAATAAGGAGAAAATTCTAATTTATTTCTGATCACATTTGAGAGCCCTAGTGAGAACACATAGAACTAACTAATGTGAACATGCTAATCCACAAACTCATCTCTGTTGTCTAGTGCGTAGGTATATTTAATCAAAGTTACACGTCTTTGATTTTGCAGCACTTCTCAGGAGATCCTGTTGGGGGCACTAAAGCCCTTCACCCGCTATGAACTAGCTGTGCAGTCCAATGGCATCAACATAGGCGGCCCCTTCAGTGGCACAGTGGAAGAGTCTACACTAGCGGACCGTGAGTACTCACCCCACGCAAAGACCTTTCAGATCTCAGTGGAACAGTCTTTGCTTTCTGATAAGTCAGTGGTTCTGACTTAAATTGGTCTTTTACAGTGACATTACAGTGTTTTTACAGAGAGATTACCTTTTTTACATAATGTCAAATTTTAGAATGCATGTATTTTGTTTTAGGAGGTGTGCATGTGTGTAAATGAGTTTCTGTTGTTTACATTTGAGAGTGTGTCAGGTTAGCAGTAAGGGGATTAGTGGAAAGGGTCGTGGGGAGATAATTGATTTTAATTAAAAGTCCAGATGGATCTGGCCCTCTCATTGGCCAAGAGACTTTCAGCCTGTCAGTCAGAAGCCAAGTGGAGGGGGGCTGTCATCGCTACCAATTATCGTCAAGGCAACAGAGAAGGCTGACAAAAGGGAGGTGGGATGGGGGTTTCCAAAGGGTAACTCGTGTTCTTATTGTTGCTAATATCAAAAATGTGTGTTTGTGTTTTGGAGGACCCTCATCTCCCCCCACAGACCTGCAGCTGAGCGCTATAAATTCATTCTCAGTGTTGGTGAGTTGGCGCCCTCCCTTGGAGCCCAATGGAATCATTGTGAGCTACAGAATGCTCTACAGTGGCAACCTCAGCCAGCCAGATCACCTGTGGACCAACCTTAGCCATGATGGTGAATACCATGCATACATCTTTTGAGCCTTTGATTTCACTGGCCTAGTATTTTTGGACAGCATTGCTTTTGCTCTGAAGCTACTTGTCATAAGTAAGATATATCTCAAGAACGATTCTCTCATTATGAGATATTAAGTCATAATTGAAAAGCTTGATTATATTGATTATTGACAATAAAAATAACGAAAAAAACTAATTTGATTTGGTAAGGGAAAAATTCAATTAGCTTAATATTTACTTTGTCAAGGGGCTTCCATACTGTTTTTGCTATCGCCACAGAAATATTCAGATAAATATTAGTTACTATTAGTTAATTAGTTCATTATAATTAGAGAAATATTTGTTAATATTATCACAATACCCCTATTTCTCTCACAATATCAAAACTGATAGTTATTGATTGAATCTTTTAAAGTGAGGTGTTTTCAGTGAAACTCTTCACTTAAGATGAACAAAAAAATCTGCCATTTTCAAACTACTAAAACACTCTGCTAGCCCACGGGAGGAAATACACAGCTAATATAACATCACACGGTGTGAGAGTGTGCTATTTCAGACTAGATGCTGAAAATGTCCCAGGAATGATACTCATTGACACGGATATGGCATCTCTAGGTAATATTTTCATTTTCTCCTCTCTTCTCTATCCCACTCTACAGGATCTGTCACCAGCACTGAGGTTTTGGGTTTGATGAGTGGAACACGGTACTATTTTAAGATGGGGGCGTGCACTGAGGTGGGTGTGGGGCCTTTTTCTCCCATAAAGGATGTGCACACACCCCCTAGAAAAAATGGTGAGTGCATGAAATGCTTCAGTGAAGTGTGCTTCTCAAGACAAACTGTAAATCGATCGGTGGATTTGAGCTACTTTGGTTGGCTAGGTCACTCTGAGCACTCCCTTTCTTTTTATTCAAGGCAAAACACACGCATACACATCGACTTTATTCACAGAGGCTCACACATACTGGTCTTTGAGTGGTCATTATGCTGGTTTGTTGGGGCTGCCAGCACTCTTCCTGCGGGGCTAATAAGCAAAGCAGCAAACTCTGTTCGGCTCCAGCAGCTTGGTAAATTGCAGCCTTCTCTACACTGCCTGCTGCTGCGGCAAGCAGCTATTGCACTGCACCAGGCCTGTAACTTTAGAGCAGTGAGGCACAGCTTATGTGCTGACTTAGTTGCAGGTTGCGAGAGATAGAAAATTGAGAGAAAAGTGTATGTGGGTATTTTGGTGAGAGTAGGTAGTATGGCTGTATGGCTATGTTTGAGAATATACTGCTCTTTTCTCGACTGCCACGGAACCGGCCATTACCAATGCTCAACAACTATGATTCACTCTTGCTGTGGAAAGTGGTGCAGTAAGGCACAGTCGCACACATTACGTCCTGTAATCAGACCGACATTTACCTTGACATCGGAGACAGTGTAATTTAGGCAGAAAGTACTGAGTGGGTGGGCGATTATACCATCAGCCCTGTCCTTCACTGAAACTGAAGTCGTGAAATCTACATAAGTATCTTTTTATGCCAGTTATAAACCCATAGTATGTCTTTCTAGAAAGAACATGAAGAAGAACTAACAGTGGAAAAACTGTAAGGGTGAGCATGGCTTAAACAGTTACAAAAAAAGGTACAAGAATGAAAAATTAATTGTAATAATTACAAAAATAAACCTGTAAGCACGGTCCAATTAATGCAAAGATCAAATTAAATTCCACTAAGAAATATATGTGCAAGAAATGAAATAACTATATTTCAAATTATTGAGAGATATTAGTTTATTTATAAAATATATAGTTATTTATCCCATAATAATGACCCCCATTATTTTGTAGGAATTGGTTATGTGTGGTACTATTTATAAGTGGATGTGTGTAACTCTTGTACCATGACAGTGAACACCAGTTAGATGTACAGACTTTATCACTTTGATATAGTGAAGAGCACAGGGAGGAAAGATGTTATTATATGTAATAGTAACAGGGGTCCAAGAACAGGACCTTGAGGGACACCACTATGAAGAAAATATAAATCATCGACAAAAATTCTTTATTGAATAAGTTATTAGAAAATTGCTTGAAAGTAACATCATGAAAATCACAGAATGATTTTATCAAGTACCGTACTGTGACTAGCAGTATCAAACTGTGACAAATTCTAGTCAAGAAGGGCACAGGAAGAACCAGGGATGAGGGAAGACTTACTTTTACCAAAAATTTACAAGCATAGAAACATGTCCAAAACTCAATAATATATTCCAGTGCTGAAAAATAGGCTTCCCTGTTGACCACCAGCAACTTTCTGTGTACAGGGAGGGTGATAACAGATGATGAGGGAACAAGAAACAGTTGTGCCAAATCAGCCAATCACTTGGCCACACTTTCTGAATGCCCCTGCTGGATCTGTTCCTAACTAGAACACACTGCCAAGCATGTGGTGGTATTTGAATTTTATATAGCTACAATTTTATCTCAGGCAACCAAATATACTGTACTTCTTACAAAATCCAAATAATGATTGCCATACATTTCATTATCATTGAATAATCAGTGTTTCATTAATCAAAAAAACACAGACAATTGATATGAGTACAATATGCATTACAGGACAGAAAAAAAGCTAAAATATGGTGCTGCTGGGTGGGTGCCCTTACTGAAAAGTCACCTTGTAAAGCCAGAAATAATAAATAATTCAAAAATAATCATTCAAAAATCAGAGAGTTTTTCAAACTATGTCATACATCTTTGTGTCAATGTCACAGGCTCAAAAAGGTTGACAGATTTAGGTCTCAAATGCAAAACCAACTGATGAAGACACAATGACAATTGTAGGTATTTCACTCTGGAAGAAACGTCCTTCACCGAGTTTTGACTGAGTTTTCTTTTAATACACTCTCAACCCACTAGCAAACATTAGATTCATCCCCTTGGAGAAGGGGTCCAAAATACAACAACCATTACCAAATGTTTTAATACATTTCCACCAGAGAGGTTTCCAAATACCAAACACATTGTGCATCTTCAAATTTGTTTCCTGCAGAGGTTGTGTTAATTTATTCCCTGATCAGAGATATTGAAACTTTTGCTTTCTCATTTCTCACTCTCTCTCTCGTCTGCAGAGCTGGACATTCACGCAGTCATTGGAATCATCGTTGGTGTGTGTCTTGGGCTTCTCTGCATCCTACTCTGCATGTGTGTTAGTTTCCGCAACGGAAAAAGCCGGTACGTGCCAGCACACTTCTACTTTCTTACCCTCTCCCTCTTTTTCTGTCTTTGTACCTTCCTCTCTGTCTGTATGTGTCATTTTCTTCATTTTTATTCTTGAGCCGTTTGCCCAGCTGAAAGGGTTCTTTAACTAATCTTTAAGGGTGCAGCCTGAATGAATTCTTAATGACATTGTTGCCTCAGTTCCACTGGATACTGGAGAACTCAGCGATTCAGCAGTGATGATTTTTTTCTTTTCTTTTTTTCTTTTACTGTGGATCTGACAACGCTGCATCCGTATTGAAATACATTTTCTAGATTATCTCGTGTATCAGTAAGACACAATAATTCTTAGAAAGAAGCAGGACATTATATGAATAAGATGAGAAGGATTTTGGCAGGAGTCCTGTGTTTACTGATATAATCCCTAATCTACATTAACAGAATTGTAAAGCTACTTTCAACAGCAGATGTCCCAGCATAGTAATCACTACCAGTCAGAGTGTGTGCGTGTGTTTGCCTGTGCTTCATATCACACGTGTGTATGTGTCTCTATCAGTGTGGAGCAGCAGGGAGAAAGGCAGATGTTGGGGTGTGTTTCATGCCACGGCTGGTTGCTTCTGCCTCTATTAGAACTCCTGCATGCCTAGTGAACAGAAATGAAGGCCAAACAAAAGACAGACTCACTCTGCTGAGCTTTGGCACAGAAATCCCAACAAACGCAAATCACAGCCTTACGGGAATTTCCAGTTATTGTGCCAAACCACAGGCTTGTATTTTGATTTAAATATGAAAGGAACGGTACATTTGCATATACATAAATCTGACCTTTTTAAATAATTTTGCATAACTTTGCATAGGTGCCAGTAAGAATGACTTTGACAGCTAGGCCTGTTATTTGAACACGTTTGATGTAGTCTTGTTAACTTTTTGGTTGGTGGTTGATAACGACCTGTCCAGTTGTCTAAAGGAAAGGAACGTTGTTAAATGTGATTACATCAGATGATATTTCACCTAAAAATGAAAAAAATTGAATGGCCAGTACAGAATGTGAAGGCAGGAACAGTGGGTGCAGTCCCGGAAATGTACGAATCAAATTTACACAGCCCTTACTGAAAATGTAGTTGATCCAGTAATGTATTTGAGTGAAGTATTTGAGTTTGTGTAAGTAAGATTTTGCTCAGCTGTCTCTAAAATATACTCACTCTTTTATGAATTATTTGTATTCACTTTCTTTCTCTGTTTCTGGATATTTGTGTCTCACTTTGTCCATTTTCTTTTTCTCTCTCAGGGAGGCATCTGGAGGTTTGGAGCCCAGTGTGTTAAGCTCCCAGTACCGCAGGGGTGGCCACGCTGTGTCCACTGCCGTGTCTGACTGCACTGACTGCCACGAACTGGAGACCCTGATGCCTCCCTCAGCCCACGATCCTGCTCTGCCCCTCACTGAACCCAATGAACAGCAAAGTCTCATGGGTAGTGTAGGAACTGGTGATGACACAGCAGAGCCAAAGGTGAGTCAACTATGTTAACTCTTAATGGAGTTCAAAGGTTTGTGAATGTCTATCCCTGTTCAAGATACATCATACAGCATGTATCCAGGGCCTGATTAAGCCATTTTGTGGCTCTAGGCTATGAATAGTTTGAGCTATCCTCCTTAGATGGCATGAAAAGGCTGTCAGTTTTTCTGAGCTGACTGAAGTGTTTTTGCATGCCTATGTATGTATCATTTGTTACTCTGATAAAGCACTAACCATGATCAAAGTATTTAGCATGTAGACCATCCATCCATCCATTTTCTAAGCCGCTTCTCCGTAAGGGTCGCGGGGGGATGCTGGAGCCTATCCCAGCAGCCATCGGGCGGAAGGCAGGATACACCCTGGACAGGTCGCCAGTCCATCGCAGGGCGCATGTAGACTAGTGCTTCTTAAACCAGCTTCTCACAGCTCACACATGAGAGAAACACATGATATGTCTGCTTTATATTCTTCGTTCTTACAAGCGGTGTTTCTGCTGGAACCTTCTCCTCTCACAACATTTACGAAGCTAGTTTTAGCGACATGTCATGAGTGCTAAGCCTGAACCAATCTTGTAGTGAGACTGCTACTCACTCTGGGCTAAATCGCACCACTCCACTTCCACTCCATACCACTCACATACTCTAGACACACATGTAATTTTAAAAAGACAGAGCTGCAGGAGCTGGAGCCACAATATGAACCGATTAAATGTCATCATTCAAAAAGAATAAAAATAGTTGCGAGGCGAACTTTGTTCTGTGCTTGTTAGTTGGATGGCCATTCACTGGCATAGATTTTCCACAGACAACACTGAAACATCAGGACCTGGACAAACTTGTCAGTATTACTTAATGGGTGCCACCCTTAATAACATTAACAGCACTGTGTCATGTCTATAAGCATTTTGCTATTTCACCATGATGAATTGCAGAAGGGTATTCACTCCACAGTTATAACTTGCACACACATGCACGCATATATAAACATCTACACACACACACACACACACACACACACACACACACACACACACTAACACCAGGCCATGTAGGAGGAGAACATGAAGGTACACAGTACTTTCACACTTCTATTCCCTGCAGGTTCACCCCAACACCACATGTGTAATATAAATGTGTGGTGGGTGAACAGTGTGAAGGCACTGAAAATGTCTTATTTTACATGTTCTTCACAAAAAACGTGCAATGGCCAAGGAATCACATCATTATTCCTTTTAGTAAACATTCAAAATGTGTCCCACAGACCCGAACACCACACAAGGGTCAAACTAATCCAGCTTCAATAATACTTTATCCGATTTTATTAAGTCATAGCACTCATATTTTCTATAATGTGTAGTGGTCAGGTAAAATGCGTAGTGTGATTTCAGCATGATGTAGTCAGCTCAGTCGTTATTCAGTGTACAGTACTGAGTATTACCAATAGGTTTTTCTTGTTTTAGGAGGTCTTTCTGAGGAGATTAAATATAATATTTGCATTAAAAATGGGAAAGTCAAAAGGAAGTGTGAGAAGTGAAAAATTAGGTGATACCAAAGCTGGTGTTGAAAAAACGATTGAAAATTATATACAGAAAATGGACTTCCAACAACTGGGCAAAACCTGGACCAACAGATAACCACCTGTCACCATCAAACAGCACTGAAAGCTTTCATCTTTGAGAGAGAGCAGAAAATCACGTTACACTGGCTTCAAATAAAAAAAAAATCAACAGGTGTCCATCTGTCCATCCTTCCACAGTGGGAAGACAAGCTGTAAGCTCTAAGAAAAACAAATAGACACTGACACAGGACATCGGAAATGTGGTGTAAGGTGTTGTGGACTGAGGAGTCTTTATTTATTACTGGGATCTTGAGAAGCCAAATGCACAACCGACTTCTGAGACAGAAAAGCTTAAAGCAGGTCTCCTGAAAAGAATGGAAGCTGTAATAAAGGCAAAAATACTGAAAAGTGAAAATAGTATTTAGTTGTTGAGGGTTCTATGTAATTTTCTTTTAGGTGTTTCTTGCATTTTTTTCTTGCAAAAGTCTCAGACTTTTGTACGGTACTGTTCTTGATTGAGCCACTTTTTTTGTATCCAGCCGACCTGGAACGGTTCGATCAGCCGGGACTGGACGAACAGGATCACCAGATACAGAGACACGATCACAGAAGACTCTCCTTTTCTCATTAACGGGCCTCGGGGCGTCCCAGCCTCTGAGAACAGCAAGGTGAGAGGGAATGATGTCAACATATGCTTATGATTGTGGACGTGTGAAAATACATTTTCCATGGACACCATGTATTTTTAATCACACAGTAATCTGAAGTGCACATGTGTGTGTGTGTGTGTGTGTGTGTGTGTGTGTGTGTGTGTGTGTGTAAGCATGTACGTGTGGTGGAACACTGGGGGAGGGTTGATTGAGCATGCTGCTTGTGGGCAGTGAACATGTAGAGAAAGTAATTAACATTAAACAGCCAGTGAGAATGACATATAGATAATTAGTATGTGACAGGTTGCAGTGAAGCGCTGCAGCTCATATCCCACTTACCAATGACCACCCGACCACCTACACACACACACACACACACACACACATACAAGGGGACAGCAGGAAGGAGAGAAATGAAATGAAATTAAATGATTTAGCTTTTCATCACACCTATATTGGCCCTGATTTATTTTCCCACTGACACTTATATCTTCGTCCTGCTTCTTAATTTCCCATCATTAGACTTGTAAACACAGTGAGGAGAATGGAGGACAAAGCTGCAATGAGCTTATGTTTTCTCAAAATGAGGCTCAAAACAAACGCAAAAGTGTCATAGCATGACTGCTAGCATGATGGACAGCTCACGCCCATCTTTTGCATGCCCCATTTCCAAGATAGATGACTGTATGTTCTAGTTATTATGCATACATAAACAAAGGTAATGAATGAATAACATTAAGTAGGGAATTGATAGCTGTCATATTGAAGTGCACTGTGCACTGTCCTGTAATAGTGGAAACTGCCATATTTAACCCATGGGGCAGTCATGGGCTGGAGGTTAGGGAACCAGCCTCGTGACCGGAAGGTCACCGGTTCGATCCCCAGAGCCGACAGCACATCAGGTGAGGTGTCCTTGAGCAAGACACCTAACCCCACTGCGGATTGGGCTGCCCACCGCTCTGGGCAAGTATGCTCACTGCCCCCTAGTGTGTGCTCACTAGAGTGTATGTGGTGTTTCACTTCACGGATGGGTTAAATGTGGAGGTGAAAAGGGTCACTTAATCTCTTAATCTTAATGTTCCTGGTGAGCAGTAATCTGTAACACTTTCTATGAATGTCACGTTTATAAGCATCTATAAACACATTTATAACATGTTATAATGCATTCATACGGCCTTGTAAACATGGTTATAAATATTTAGAAAAATGACTTGCACTGAATTACACTTTATAGCCATGTTTATTATATGTTATGAATTATTAATATAACACATTATAAATCGTGTTTATAACATGTTATACTGTCTGTGTCAAAAAAGTCAGTCCCAGCTTGGAGAGCATAAAGTATAGAGAAATACAAAGTTTTTCCAGTATTTTATCTCTCAGTGCTGGTGCTGTTAAGGCTGCATCTTCGGTGCTTCATTTCCTATTATTTAGATGCTCCAAACAGGCTGTCCAACCTAGAATTATTGCTACACTGTGCTTTTCTTAACCAGCGTTGTCACTTTAAATGTTACATTACATCACAGCAAACCAAGTACCCATCAGCCCCCTTCATTGAACCCCCTCTGACCTCACACTAAGCATGAAGTTACTGTAGGCCTGGAGAGGGAGAGGCAAGATAGTAGAGTGATGTCATTGTCATTTATTCCCTCACTGGTTCTAACGTCAAACACTAGAACCCTTCACTCTGTAACACTACACTACAGGACAGTCATTTCTGCTAGCATTCTATTGGATATGCAGTGTTAGGTTAGTGCCAAGCTAACTGTGGTGTACTTTGACTTTCCCACATTGGGTAAAACACTGATGGCAGCACTGGTTTGAAATCTGACATTTGAAGCCTGTCATGTGCTCTACTGTGTATGTTTTAGTGTTTCAGTAAATTTATCAGTAAATACTAATCAGTAAGTAAACTTGAAGCCTCATTCATAACACTGGAGGATTAAAGCTCAGTACATTACTAGAGTGGACAATTGTTATGAACAGTACTTAAAATGTATTATGCTAACAATCCATAATGCATAATAAGCATGGGTATAACGTGTAATGCATTTTTATAAATATTTATAGTCATGTTTATAGTGCTGTATGAATGCATTATAACACGTTATGAATGTGTTTACAGATGCTTACAAAGGTGACATTCATAGAAAGTCTTACCCAGTGATCTTCCTGCCTGTGTGAGAAGCAATTTTTTGTAACACAAAAGCTAAAAAAGAACATTATTTTAATTTTCACTACAAATCTGCTGAACTTAAATGTAAAATAAAATATTGATATTGACAGTCAGGAATCAGAATTATCTGAATCACATTAGTATTAGCAAATATGCTGGCCAAAAGTATACATTGCACCCATATGAGCTTGTTGAACATCCCATTTCCAAACCATGGGTTTAAAATAGACTTGCCCCCTCTATTACAGCTATAACCGCAATTTTCTGGGAAGGCTTTCTGCAAAATTTTGGAGTGTGTCTGTTGGAATCAGTGCCCATTTAGTCAAAAGACCATTTGTCACAGTCAATCCCAAAGGTGTTCACGTTCATCCCAAAGGTGTTCAGGTCATGGCTCTGTGCAGGCCACTGCAGTTCCTCCACACCAAACTCCTCAAACCTTGTCTTTATATGTCCTGGCTTTGTGCACAGGGGCACAATCATGCTGGAATAGGAAAGGGCCTTCTCCAGACTGTTGCTACAAATTTGGAAGCATATAATTGTCTAAAATGTCTTTGTAAGCTGTTGCCTTAATATTATACTTGACTGGAACCAAGGGGCTGAGCCCAAACCCTGAAAAACAGAGCTCTGCCTCCTGAAGGGGTAGCAGTCTCCTGATGTCTGCCAAGCCCAGGTTTATCCATCAGACTGCCAGAATTATGACATTTGCTTGTAACTACATTATGATTTTTTAGGTTGAACAAATGAACCATTTTTACAGCATAAGATTCCTTTCCTATCCAAAAGTGGTTCTGGATAATGTGTTTACACAGAGCACAGAAGAATTGGATGTTGTCAGCCAGTTCTTGACTTCCACACATCAATAGGTAAAATTAATCTTCAAATACATTTGTCTTTGAACGATTCTTCCTCTTGATGTTGCTTTAGAAACGCCGTGGCACAGGTACAAGTTTATCAGGTACAGGGGGTTTTGGTTTGCAGTCCATAATTGTATACATACAATATGCATCAGTGTGGCAAGCGTTAATCATAACTATTTTTGTGTGTTTCAGAGTGGTCATGAGGAGCATCTGCATTCGCTGGGTTCTAATCAAGTGGAGGCAGAAGTGATAGTGCACTCAGAGCTGTCTGAGGCAGTGAATGGAGTTCAGAGTGACACTGATGTCTCTTTGGGGTCTCCTGGTTGTCTGGGCCTCATTTATGGAGAGGAGGCTCTGCCCCAGGCACCCACAACGAACCCTGCCCCTTCTCCCTCTGCCCCAGAGAACCGGCCTCCGTCTCCTCCCATTTCCAACCACACTCAAGAGGTACTGTCCAATTACAATGGACCACTGGAGAGTGGTGGGCCTGCCCCGCTGACTGTGGGAGGGGCCAAACTTGAGGGGGTGGGGCTTACCAATGGTTTCCATTCCCCTGAGAGCCTGCAATCTGGGCGGGAAAGCTTAGAGAATGGAGATCACAGACTCTGCTCCAAAAGGAAGGCTCTTTCTCAGCCTGGACTGCCCCCGTCCCCTCCAGCCTTCACCACGTCTGGCCTTGTCCAGTCTACCTCAGGTGCACACAGCTACTTGTGCCCCTAAGTTCAAATGAAGGAAATGAACCATGTTCCCAGGATTCAAGAAAGAAGGCAGAACAATAGGGTGAATTCATGTGAAGGCAGGTGCCTCAATAGCACCCCCTAATGGTGGATGCTTCATTCTTTCCTGTGGGCCAAGTGTCCATCTTTTGTCTGTTGCAACTTTGTTCTATTGTTTTATATGTATATACATACAAAATATTTTTTTAGCTCTAGAACCCATGGGTATGCGTTTTATTGCATATCAGTGGCACTTTTTTTGGAAAGGGGTTTGTGTGCATGGATTGTATGTATTGATTTGATATACATAGTTACATGCACACATGACTTTATATATACACTATATATAAATATTGTAAAGTTGGAGTTTTCTTACTCTGAGTTGGAAGCAGAGGATCTGTCAGTGTAAAGAGCAAGAGTGGAATACACTGCAGAATACTCTAGCATTGCTCCAACCTAATCACTGTCCACTGTGTCTGTAGCATACGGTCAATTGCCACAATAATTTTGCTGAAATCAGTGGAAAAATGGGACTTAACTTGTTTGCCTTTCCTTTTTGTATGCAAGTGGCCTCTGTACTCTGACCCATGATCTGAAAATTCAGTCCTGGTTTTACACCCTGTGAGGTGCACAATGTAAGCTCATTGCTATCAGTGACAGTATTTTTCATTCTTAATTTTAGTTAATGTTTAGTTATCACCATTACTTTTCACACCAAGCTGATAACATCAAGTCTCACATGCTTCTGATATTGTGAAAACACTGAATGCAGATGAATTGGATCAGTTAGACCGCTCAGATTGAGCTCCCCTGTGCAATAAAAGAAGCAACCAGAATAAACGTCAGCAGCCACCAAGAACTCTGAAAAGTCAAATGTTTTCTCCTGTCGAAATTCTGTCTCTGTGTAGGTTAGTGCCCCCTCTGGCAGAAACAAAAAATGACTTTGGTTGTTTTCTAAGTACCGGTAAATTGTCCATGGCAATTGACCTTATGAAACAGATACCACAGATAGAGATTAGCTGGAAGGACTCTGGAGTATTTCTTTAATCTAACAAACTCATCAGAGATCAGTGCCTGAAAAGCAGCTGTAGACTTTCACTGAGAGAGCTCACAACCCTGCCACACTTTACAGCCTCCTGTTGTCTCAGGGTCAACACACACACACACACACAAACACACACACACACACACACACACAGAGTCCTGGATTGCCTTGTGGGGCCAGATGTGATCTTATCATGAGAATACACGTATACAACAACTTGTTAAACTTTTGGTGCTGGGTGAAATAATCTGCAACAAACAAGAGTTTGTAAAACCCAACCCCAGATTTCTCTAGGGCTTGCTCTTTTAATGGCTAGGCTAATTAAGAGAAACAGGCAAAATAAAAGCTAGCTGGTGAAATGCTGTTGTTAGCTGTCCCCATATTGTCCTTGAAGTGGTGCTTATTTTTACAGTATGTAATATGTTCTCTGTTCATATCAACATATCTTCATGCTTAATTGGAGTTTTTCAGGGACTTCTCAGTCATACTAACCTTATTGCATCCATGGGCTAATGACTGGCGTGTTCCCAATCTAAAAGTCCACAAATTGACCTCATGGCATCTGGTTTCAGGTTTTGGGCCAGAATTCTATTGTTAGCAACAAGCTATCCAGCTGACATCACTGATATGACTTTGGCTTTTGAAGCATTTACATTATCAAAACAGTGAACTATATAGTCAGTGTTATAGATTTAAGTTACTACTGCACCCATATGTTGACAGGTTTGAAGCAGTTACTATTTAAAAGTAGAGACATGGTCATTTATTACTGTTGATGGTGCGAGCAGCCTTGTTGATTTAATGGTTTTAAGAACATCATCCTAACTTTCCAAGCAGGAATTACCAGTTAAGGGGACGTTTTCCTTGATTTTTTCTGGTCAGAGGTGGGAAATTCTGAAAAACAATTGTAAGACATTCTTAATTTCTTTGTTTGAAGATTATTTATTTATTTATTTATTTTGAACCCTTTGTTGTTGTTTTTTTGTTTTTTTGTCTGTCATCTAAATTACCATTCTGGAGGTTTGCAGAACTTTTACATAGCCCTTACAGGCTATAGGAATGGATTTAAAAGCCCTTTACCCTTGTGGACTTTCCTGGTAAAGCGCATGCTGTGTTTCTGGAAGTCCGAAGAAGATCAGAGTTTTAGACTGGGCATTGTTGTTCACTGTAATGTTGACGAGCACACTGTTTGGCCCTTAGGTTGAGCTCTGTCTTCATGAGGCATTAGATTGGCTTAGAAGTTTCAGTTCCCTCCCACATTTAGCCCAACATTTTTCAGGGATGTCTCCAGACATTCTTGTTACAAGATCATGCCTGGCTCCACGAGACTAGGCCCTGGACAGATACACCATACTCTAGAAAATTTCTGTTTGATCATACACTGTTAGAGACTTTCTCTCTTTGTCACTATTTACACATTTTTTTCTTTTGTTTCTGTCTGACACACATACATATATATATACACACACACACACACACATCAGTACAAAAACATTCCCTGACAGGCGCATTTCTAACCTCTGTGTATTTATATACATTACTACATAAAATACCAATAAAAATGTGACAAAATGAAGAAACAGAAGGACTGCTGAAAAACAGAAAAATGAAGGAAAGGCACACTGTACTTGTACTTTGGAGCTTTTTTTAAGTATGATTTGATTTGCTGGAGGATGTTTCTCTCCCAGCCACTACCTCATTTCTTTAAAGGATCCTTTTTTTCTTTCGTAATTTAATTGTCATGAATCACTTATTATTCAGAGGGCAACTTTTTGAACCTTGGATAATTCAAACGGTCTCGCAGAAGCCTGACCCCTCCTGTCTTCTGTGCATTTATAGGAAGGCCAGTGGGCAGCAGGAGATGATCTGGTACATCAGTGCACCTCTTTAAGCACTGTTAAACGGAGCTTGTACCCACACGGCAGGCGTTATTCTGAAAAACACCAGCCATCATCTCTTCAGATAAAACAGTTTTGCAATATACTTCTTTAGAGAAGAGATTTGTGGGCAACTCGGTCTTAACTCAGGCCTTTCCGTGGGCGTCCGTAAATGTACCGTGCGATGATGGAGGTACATTTTTTCATCACCTTGTTTGTTTTCTAGATCCTTCCCTCACTCGTCTTTTCTCAGGGAGCTCTGAGCTGGGAAGCTGTGCAGGGAATCTGAGAAGAAAGCAGATCTGTCTGTCAAACTCTAAAATAGCCTTTTGTTTCTTCAGCCATAATTCAGTTTCCTCCCTTCTGCTGACTCATCTGTCGCTGTGTAACTTCAGCGGTACAATGTTCTTTTTCCTTCAGACACAAACACGTCTCTTTTGTATTGCCGCTAAGAGCAGGATTTCTTTCAGTTTCCTTTTTATGCATTTTATACAGTTATTTAAGCATCTCTATTTTCTTTTGATAAAGAAAATCCTAATGTCTTACATGTAAATTGTTTTATCAGAACAGAAATGCTGAACTTCTTGCCAGACATTTGACTCAGAGACGTTTGCCCTTTATGCTGATATTTTGCTAGCTTGTTTGTTATTGAATAGTTATGAATTGCTGATTGTAATGTGTATCAGCAAAATGGGAAAGTTCAGCTCAGCTCTCTGGTAGAGTCAGGTTCCAACACGTTCAACCTGTTGTCTCTCACATTGATCCTGGTACGTAATAACATACCTTCTCAGAAGGGTTAGCTCGGTGCTACAGCTAGGCGAGGTGCTTTTCAGGACGGTCTCTAAAGCATTCCAGTTTTTTCTATTTTCATCAGGGGCCTCTCAGGTTCTTCATAAAGGAAACAAACTGATTGTCTGCGTCACTGGTGTCATGGTGTCCTCACATCGCGTTCAAGCTTAACAGCTCGGCATCTCAAAGTCATGCCACGTCTTAGTAGTTCAGTTTTCTGAAGTGACCAATCAGAAACTTGCCCTTGTTATGTTAATGATGTATTTCCATGTAGATTATTTTCCACATGTAAAGTTTCCTCTTTGGATACAACAAATTACGCTACATGTAGAGATTATGCTGTGTATTTGTTATATAAATTAGCATATCGCTGTTGTTGGAAGAAAACTTTATACCTCCAAATTGGTCATTTTACAGGAGAAGGAAAAAACATGCTTTACTTTTAATGTAAGTCAGTGGAACCAGATGTTTTCCAAAGTCATTTTGAAAATTTCTTTTGGTGAAGTTTACATACAATGTAATAGTACAATGAAACAGGCAGTTTCAAATTATGTCAAAAACTGAAAAACGACAAAAATGCAGATACAAGGTTTTCTTCTGACAGCAGTGATATGCATAGTTGCACCCAAATTAAGCCTAGTTCTGGTCTCAAGAGTTTTTTAGGCCAAGACTAGGCTTAGTCTTGGGTTTGCCCCTGGAATTCAACTGTTTAATGATGTTATTTGCGTTCATTGGCTTCTGTGGCTGTAGTGGTTGGTATAGTGTAGTCGTTAACACCTCTGCCTTCTACACTGTAGACTGGGGTCAATCCCCCACAGGGGGAAGCACCCTACACTACACCAATAAGAGTCCTTGGGCAAGACTCCTAACACCACCTTCACCTACCTGTGTAAAGTGATCAAACTGTAAGCTGCTCTGGATAAGAGCAACTGCCAAATGCCATAAATGTAAATGTTATTCAGAATCGCATTGGCTACATGATCTTTTATTTTCACTTAAACTCAATGATGTTTGAATGTATTCTGATACCTATAGTATGTGTGTGCTTATAACGGCTGATCTCCCAGACACTAATTAAGCCCAGTCTTGGAATATAGAGGTTTATATGTGATTCAGAGCAAAAGTGTAGGCATACACTATCAGTCTGGAAACTCACAACAAACTCACAGTTTATTTAAGGTGGCCTGATAAACGCAATTGATCTATCCACAGATGCATCCTTTGTGAGGTTGGACAAGCTTTACAGAACATTGGGGGAACCTTATTCAAGCTAATGAGAACATTGTGCAGCTTTACAAGATGTGCATGTTTCAAATCTTGATCAAATATGTGTGAACGGTCTCTGTAATAAATCTTTTGGCTTTTATTTGATATGCAATCAGGCAAATGGAAGCACGGTGGCAAATTCATTGTTGTTTCCAGCCTGCCTAGTTTCACTTAGCTAGTCCAGCTCTATAGCACAGCATTTTAAACTGGAAACTCAATGTTATGCAATGTGAAGCCCAACCTAAACTCAAGTGGAACTTTTTTGTCCATGTCCTGTAAAGCATGTCTCACAAAAATAACTACATGAGAAGCCACCAATTCAACTGTGCCAAATTGTAAACCTATAAAATAGCTTCTATGTACTCTGAACTGGGCTTAAAATGCATCTGAGAAATCTCCCTGTTGTATTATTGATACCCTTGTGAGTTTTAGCTCTGTCTGAAACAGCTAAGTCTATGAAAGCAGATCATAGTGTTCATCACAACCACTATGTGAGGTTCATTTCTTGGCCTTTTTTCTTATTTTCTCTGGAAAAAACAAACAATATTTGCATTTCTTTTGCTTAAAAGTTGACATCTTTTTTCAAAGTGTTGATCTTGCCTTTCAAACTTGGATATGCACAGATTTCCAATAATGGCATCTTCTCTCTTTATATAAGACTATTAGTAGAATACCTCATGTGTTACTTGTTAATTTAAATGTAATCATATTCTTAACATGGCACATAAATGTATGTTTATGAAGGGTTAGTTCAGGCTTAGTATCTGATGACTGGGAGCCATGCTTGTAGATACAGATCTTTAAATAAACTTGGAATTGTATTTTTAAAGGTACCCTAAGTAGAACTTTCCATGACAATGGGACAAAATATTGAAGACTACTGCTGGTTGAAGGTTTGGTAACAATTGACAAGAAGTGCGTTTGTATGCTGGGCTGCCTTAAATTAATAGTTCGCCAAAAATCTAATTTAGATAATTGCTGAACAGCAAAAAAAATGTTTGTTTTGCCTGGGCATTTGAATAGATGACTATATGTAACAGTGTCAAAAACTATATAAGCATGTCTATTTCAGGATTGTTAACAACTCTGAGATCTGAGGCAATGCAGAGATTTCAGCAAGTTGCACTGTACTAATTTGTGGTTGTCATTATTTGGTAGCCACACTGCAAACTAATTAAGCAAATTGTACAGCACACATGCTTTCATTGACCACATTTATGGTGAAGGGATAATTGTGTAAATTTGATTTTTCATCTAACTGTGAAAGCCAGCAATGAACCAATTGTACTCAGTGCCGGTCAGTGCCATACAGTACAGTACGGTTACAAACCTGTGGTCGTGCTCTTTGTCATCATTTCCACTGCCAAGTGAACTGTACAGTACCTAGTTACCAGTGCTGAATTTGGTTGCCCATTTGGTCAGGGTACCAGGCTCTTCTGACAGCAGTGATCTGCATAGTTGCACCCAAATTAAGCCTAGTTCTGATCTCGAGTGTTTTTTAGGCCAAGACTGGGCTTAGTCTTATTCTTGCCCCTGTTTAAAGATGCTTGTTTGCATTCATTGGCTTCTGTGGCTGTAGTGGTTGGTATAGTGTAGTGAGTAACACCTCTGCCTTCTGCATTGTACTGGTGTTCAGTCCCCCACAGGGGGAAGCACCCTACACTATACCAATAAGAGTCCTTGGGCAAGACTCCTAGCACTACCTTGACCTACCTGTGTAAAATGATCAAAGTCGCTCTGGATAAGAGCGTCTGTCAAATGCCATAAATGTAAAGGTTAAGAATTGCATTGGCCACATGATCTTTTATTTTCACTTAAACTCAAAGATGTTTGAATGTATTCTGATATCTACTTTGGTCAGGGTACCATGCTGAACCGCAGTGGAACAAGACATGGTGCAGACTAGTTGTAATCCACACAGGATCACCCCTTGTATTTTCACTCACGTCAACCATTACATCTAAAAACCCTTCCAGCCAGGTTTGCTGTCTCACATTTATAACCAAATGCAGAATAAAAGGTAAATCAGAACTGAGAGAACCCCACCTACTTTCATATGTACAATGCAGAACAGGCAGGGTGAGGATATTTCTGGATTTGGGCTAGTAAGCGTACTGTGACGTACTGCTTTATCCAATAGAAAAGCACCTTAAATGTCTGCTAAATTAGGGAACTTTGGCTTTCACATGTGTCTATACAAGATTTGGAATTAAGATAGAAATGGGCAACCTTGGCGAAAAAGCTCTTGATAATGCTTTATTGGAGAAATGTACTGTTGAGAAAGGGTCTCCTGCCAAGTCTTAAGGATACATTTGAAGGTACACGAGTGTGTACTCTCAACATGTGTCTGTTTCTCAGGTGCCCTGCCTTTGCATTGAAACTAGAGGAACTTTTCTGTCCAAACAAGACTTTGAATCGTGACGTTGACTGAGATGACTAAGACAAAGAGAAATGACTAATACTGATGCACAGATTCAGCTTTTAGGTTCAGAAATAAGTGACCCTAAACTGCTGTCGCCCCTGGTGCTTTGTGGTGAACTACCAATGGCTGGTGCCATCACAGTATGTACTTTATTGTTTTTGTTTTTACTATGGACAGTTTCCTAACTGTCCACCCTGGTGTGTTCCATTTGGGTTCAATGGGTGAAAAACCTGCAAAACTGGTGCTCCTGTGTGTTCAAGGCACACCACCTCAGGCCCTGTTTGCCCCTGGCAGCAACCTCTGTCTCGAGTGATCTTATCATAACTGGACAGTGAGATGTATAGCTGTTTATACCTGGCATTTCCGTGTGTCTCGAATGCTTCTCCAGTGACCATGTGATTGGATTTTGTGACTGGGGTATGGGTGCCACACACACATCAGTCTCTTGCTGTATTTCTGGTCTGTCAAAGGAGTCATTTTGATCTGGTGGTCATTTAGGTCCAGCCTAAATTCATTAGATTGGATGGAGCTCGCAAAACTAGCAACGAAAGAACATATTTGTTGGCTGAGCTTGGATAGGGCAGTCAACTCACTGTTTCACCAATGCCAATGTTTTAAAACCAATCAAAAATCAAGTGTTCAGATGATGCTTTGAATGACTTATGGACAGAACTTCCAGCAATGCTAATAACATCGTAATGTAATACAATTGTGGGCATAAATAAAAATGTAAATAATCTTTGTTATTGAGATGCTTGTGTGCTGATGTTTGCAATTTATCTTTCAACAAAAACCTGAATCTGCATGAGAGAAACATATTCAGCCTTTTCATTTTGCTAACACTGAGTGTCAGAGCCACTGCTCTTTTTAAAAGCAGCCCTGCATAGCTCCTACTATTTTCACTATCACCAAGCTAGCAGGGGCAGCTCTGCACTGTCCTGGATTTTTAGGTCAGCTCTAGTTGAAGTATGGACATTTTAAACTTATAACAGGCATACAAGTGTTTTAAGGCCGTTACACGCCATACATGATCTGAAAAAACAAGAAATATTCAGACATCTCTTTTGCATTAAAGCTGTACACACAGCAAAATTAGAAAGTTAAAATATGACACACTATTACTGGTCTATTTTTTTAGTTTTTCCATTTTCAAATTGCACTGAAAAAAAAATGGGCAGAATATCTATGAGAAGGTCCTTTGCTTCTCATGAAAGAAGCAAACTAATGTGCAAAAAATCTCATTTCAGGAGCTACTCTATGCACTTTCTCTACTTTCTCACTCATGGCTCAGATCTCTGTTACTCTGTTTGAGCTGATTTCTAGCACTTGTTAGATACGGCTCCACATAACACGAAGCACAGACGTAAAATGTCTTCAAGGGCAAATAAGACCTCCAGAATGAACAAACTGCCTCCCTTGAGCTACTGTCCATTTTGGAAGAGTGAAAGTAGCGTGAACATGTCCATTGACTTTGTTTGTAGCCCAGTTTGAGCTCCACCTGAGCTGATTTCAGAGATTCTTCTAGGTTTTGTGAAAAAGTGCCGAAGAGAATAATGTCCAAACATTTTGGTGTGCAGAATGCCATCAGTTACCCAGTTATACACGCTCAAATTAATTTACTGTTATCTGAATAATTTGCATGGATAAATTACATTCAATGTGTAAAGGCCTTAAGGCTTAAACTTAGACTGTCTTTTGTTATTGTAGCGTTGACCAGTTACTTTTCTGCTGACCTGCTCAGAATATATCCCATTATCAAGAGAATATAAAGTGTAAGATTCTCTGTTAGCAGCAACCACTGATGTTCACCTGGTAATTTGTCATCTTATGTGCATTTCAGTGACAGTGATGAATGAAGTCATAACCTAGGAAATAAAACAACAGTCATGTCATCTGAAGCTCTGTGCTTACTTAAGAGGTTTATGCTCATAATATCAGATCTTCGAGATGCATTGGACCCCAGTCACATCTGTTCATAGTGCTGTCCACTGACATATATGAATGCCAGAAACTTCAGTGACCTACATTTACAGCCAACACAGTGTGATTCTGGCACTTGTTAGTCTTAGTCAGTTAACTTTGTGGTGTGAGAGAGTGGTGTGCTGGTCCTCATTCTGCAGCCACACTTTGTAGTCTGCTTGATGTTAAGCATGTGTACTTTACAGTGGTGGACAGTAACTAAGTAAATGTAATTCATTGCTGTACTTAAGTAGTTTTTTCGTGTATCTGTACAAAAAAGTCTAATATCTGACTTTTCACTCCACTACATTCTGAGAAATCTGTTGTTTCTTTTGGTTTTTGTGTGTATAAAAATGTAACATGTCAAAACAAAAGAAGTGCAAAGCAAGAACACCAATCAGGTCACAGCGGTCACTTTGTTCTGAGCTTGTTTTGACCTGTTGGTCACAGCGGTCACTTTGTTCTGAGCTTGTTTTGACCTGTTGGTCATACCGACCCAGTGCAGCACACGGTTCAACGTCAGTGCAGCAGTGTAAACATTTGGGAGCACATACGTTACATAAATGATGAACTAACCTAACTTTGTGTAAATAGAGCACAATATAGAAATATGCCCACACATGCAGTCGTGACTGACGTGTTTCGTTTTTTCTGAATTCATACAAACACTTTCATTTTATAGTAAATTAGTTTCAGTTAGTTTATGTTTATGAACAGAGATCAATACAGTAAATACAGTAAAGGAGCTCATCTGTGATCCTGAGTTTAAAGTTTTTATTCAACTTGTAACTAATTTACAAAGTAATATTTACCTGAAACTTTGATTGTAAAAAGTGATTTCAGAGCCACTCGGTTCTCCCTGATGGAAACTGTTTACCTTCAGTGTTTTGTGCTTATGATCATTTTAATAGACGTCAGCATCACTAATTAATGACGTTCTATTAAAAGACTGGTTTACCAAGAGAGACGCTGGAGGATTTTCACCTGAAATGAGTTCACGAAGTGAGTCTTGTTACAAAAATGATAACAGGACATTAATTAATCTTTTAATACTTTTCTTTCGATATTTAAGTACATTTGAAGGTAAATACTTTTGTACTTTTACTCAAGTTGAGGTCTAGAGTAAGGATGTCTTGATGTGTGACAGAAGGATAGCAGCAAGAGTGAAAGGGAAGGTTTACAAGACAGTAGTGTGTCCTGCTATATGATGTATGGTTTGGAGACTGTGGCTCTGTCTAAAGGACAGGAGGCTGAGCTGGAGATGGCGGAGATGAAGATGCTGAGATTTTCGTTGGGAGTGACAAGGCTGGACAAGATCAGAAGTGAGCAGATCAGAGGGACAGTGAAGGTGGAGCAGTTTGGAGATAAAGCCAGAGAGGCCAGGTTGAGAAGGTTTGGACATGTGTTGAGGAGGAATAGTGGATATATTGGTCAAAGAATGTTGGAGATGGAGCTGCCGGGCAGAAGAAGAGGTAGACCTCAGAGAAGGTTTATGGATGTAGTGAAGGTGGACATGGAGATGGTTGGTGTAAAAGTAGAGGAGGCAGTGGATAGGGCAAGATGGAGGCAGATGATCCGCTGTGGCGACCCCTAAAGGGAGCAGCTGAAAGAAGAAGGAGAAGAAGAAGATCTCTACTTTAACTCAAGTACATGATTTGTGTACTTCGTCCACCTCTGGAACTTTATAACAAGAAGATAAATACTAATCTGTTGCCACCTCAGGTTACTAAAAAATAACGTTACTCATTGGAATTAATGCAGCAGGAAAATATGATGTCAGGTTCAGTTTGGACATACAGGCTGAAGATTGAGATGTGTTTTTGGTGTTTTTGTTTTTATTGTTTAGTTTTGTTTTAATTTCTTCCCCTCCATATTACCGGTTCTCTGTTGTGAACTAAGCAGTAGCTCATGAGCGCAGTCACCCCTCAGTTGACTGTGTGAACATAAATAAAAACCTTAATAAAGAAATGAAGTTGAGTCAGCAGAACAAAGCCACACGGTGTTTCTTTACAGATTTAGGACCATACAGGACCATAATTTTATCCAAACCAGTTTGAGCTGCATTCAGGATCTGCTGGATGATCTTGTCTGCTGAAATGGTCACGTTCAGTGGTTACAGTGCATTACGTTAGGTAACATTAGTAAGAATAAGAATTTTAGTAAAAGAAAAGTAAAAGTAAAACATCTGAAATCATACATCACCAAACAGCTTTTAAGCATTCCCTAACAAAATCTCACCCCTCCTATTCCTGGAGCTTATCGGCTCCACTTTTAAGAAAATTGATAAAAACAGCTTGTTTTATATACATCGTCAGATATGCCACATAGGACACAGAACAAGCTGCCTCAAATTTAACTGTAAACATGAACCAATTTTAGTTCATTTTAGTCCAAATGTCAGTGTGATTGGTAGACCAGTTTACTCCTACATCTCACACACACACACACACACACATACTTTCTAAGTCACTTATACTCTCTCTGTGTGTGTATATGCATATATAATGTGTGTGTGTGTGTGTGTGTGTGTGTGTGTGTGTGTGTGTGTGTGCAGTAAACCACACTATCTCAGATCAGGTTAGGGAACCAGCCTTGTGACCGGAAGGTGCCAGTTTGATCCCCTGAGCAGACAGTATGTGACTGAGGTGCCCTTGAGCAAGGCCCCTAACCTCCAACTGCAGATAGGGCTGACCACTTTGGTGGAGGAGGGATAATGGTCTGGGGCTGTTTTTCAGGGTATTGTTGAAGCTACATGCACTTTAAACATTTTTTTTGTATTGTTCCGACACCAGTGATATGTAAAATCATCTGATCATGTCACTTTTTTCCACATCTCTGTGGCACTGAACTCTCAAATGTGCATTCATCTTTAAATAACATTCTCATTCTCAGTCACATAAGAAACAGCTGCTCTTCTGTTCTTCTGTTTTTCCTTACATATCACATTAACACGCACACATCACTGTCATTGAATGTGCACTTTCACCCACAGTTTCTAGCCTTGTTAAATGACATCTTTCTCATACATCTAAATGCAGATGTCACTTTAGTTACTGTTTCTGTTGAAACACTAGCCTTTGTGACTGAGACTCCTGCCAGCTGTGCCCCAAAAATGAACCGTCTTTCAAAGCCACTTATATCTTCTCATCTTGATCTAAAATCAAGGTCAACTGGTCCTGCTCAGCATTTTAATATAGGCCACAAAGCATGTTAGAACTGTTTAATTGTGTCATGTATAAAAGCATCTGCACTCATTATGCCCCCCATGTATTCTTTTTTCCTTTCATTTGTCACCCAACTAGTCCCTCAACTAGTCATCCAGATTTACAACTGTTTTACATTCAACATTACACATAAAACTGAGACGGCACTTCTAGATTCACTGGTCATTTTGCATAACAAATAACATGGCTGGACATTGGCTTATGGAGTAATTTTTCATTTTTTTCATTTATAAATCAATATTTGAGTGTTTATAAACAGCTTATGCCATTAATCGCAAGATCCCATAAGCTGAAGTAAATGAAACTGTATTGACCTGAGGGTTTTATGTTTCAACTCATGTATTTAAGCAAAGTAGCAATGTCATTTTCTTCTTATAACATCCTATGTCATCTTGTGGTTTCTAGCATAAGCTGATAATAAATTCTCAAATATTGCATCATAAATGTTACTCACTGCTTATGCACATATTATGTATTCCCTATGTAGGCAGCCTTCAAATAAAGTGTTACCTACTTTTTTGTAGTTGGTTGAAATTCCCCTTCAACATCCATCCATTCCAATTTTAACAAAATGCTCTGCCCTGGACACGCTTTGGGAATATATCTATGGAAAACTGAAGCTTCGGAAAATAATATAGCTCATACAAATCCACACCATCCTTTAGTGCCATGCCACTGATTACCTGAAACCTATAGCTGATATGCTAAAGGTTTACAACAGACAGCATTATTATTTTTTTTGCGAAGCGTACAAGACACTTCTGATGATTTAAATACATTTATAAGAACTGCACACTTGCTTGAATGCAGAGTGCTGTTAAGTGTGGTAGAGCCATTGGGCCACAGAGAGAATAGCATGTTAATCAGATTCAAATTAGAACCACAGGGACTGTAAGACTACAATGTACCTGTCTGTTTGATAAAGGCACAGGTCATTCAACTAGTGCTTTTAACAATAGCTTTCATTAGCCTTTAGACCGTTTAGGATTGCTCAATACAGCTGGCACTTGTGCAAACGAGGCAAGGTTTTTTTCACTGAGGCTCTGCTTCTGCTGTCCACAGGTTTAATCATTTAAAGCAGTACCCTGTATATAACTACATATTCAGGGATCCCTATAGCAAAGCACCAACCATGCAAAGAACCATTTATGCATTTTTTCAGAGCTACAGAAGGTACAGTGTTTTTCCTTACAAGCAACGGGTTCTGTGTAGAACCAAAAAGAACTCTTTGACTTGTAACTGTAGTACAACTGTTTTGTTTGTTTGGTATATGCAACCATTTTAAAAGGTTCTTTATAGAACCATTTACAACAGACTTCCCAGTGTCAGAAACCATGCAAACCACTAATTATGCCTTCTGATGGTTCTTCAACTGTAGAACAGAACCACTGCTTTTAGGAGAGAACCGTCGTAGAACCATGTGTGTCAACAAAGTAAACTGCTAATGGCTAAATTATCCAGCTGTGCTTATTACAGAA
>NC_051235.1:17131995-17186995 GCF_015220715.1 Pygocentrus nattereri | reverse complement strand
TGGGATTGCTTACTGTGTGCCAGTTTCCTGGACATGGATAAAGCCTAGTCTTGAACTGAATTGCAGTATCAGTGGATTTGGTCTTAACCTGGGTCAGGATATCACTGATATTCTTTACATTGGTGGGCGTAATGCTGAGCATGAAAGTAACAAGAAAGCGAAGAATTGTGTGTGTGGGGTGAAAGGGGTGATCAATTAGCCCTGTTTTGTTGCTAAATGCAGCAGTATGATCGTTATTGAGAGACTGCATCCCCCCCACCCCCTTGTGTATGTGTGTGGACTCGTGTTAAAGGACCAGGAAGCCCTCCGCGTGTTTTATTGTTAGCCTGCCTCTTCCAGTCTTCTCCGTTCTCAGCTTGAGATGGATGGCCTTGAACAGCTATATTTAAATCTATATCTAAAGGCTGTTACACACGCTCTTATATCTTAACATTTACAACTGCAGATCTTCTTTCATCTCCATGGTTCCCTTGCTTTGGCTGTTTATGTATGTCGTAGGCTATTTGATCCACCCTCACATGTTCCTCACCCATGGTGAACCCCAACATGGTTTGTTTCACTGATGGTGATTGTGGACAGAAGAGAAAAGTGAAGCTAGTAAGTCAAAGCCATCCACGTGTGTTTCAAGTGACCCTTTCCATTCGTTTTAAGTGCAGCCCAGAAATATGCCTCCTGTCTTCTGGCTCTAGCAGTTTGAAGCCATTATCTGTCAGGGACTGCCAGGGGGCTTTGATTGACCGTCTGTTGGTGTAGTTTGGGGTGGGGGGAGTGGTTGAAGGGGAAAGATGAAATGTAAAGGCTTTGCTTCACTTCTTTTTTTCACATTTCTCTGGCTTCTTTGTTCACTGTGATTGACGGCCGATGTGAGGCTTGGCTTTCCCCATGTGGACCCTAATTTGAAGCAATATAGAGGTGATGGGGCCATAAAAAAATCATGGTTTACTTCATCACCTACTGGCGTGATCATGAGCTCACGCTTCTGCGCTCTTCTGCGTTTAGTCTCACGTGAGCAGCTCTTGCATGCTTTATCAACTAGATTTCTTCTGAAAATGCACATCGTGTGTGAGTGCCACTGAGAGTCTGTCAATAAGGCAATCACAGTCAGTTGAGGGTTAAAGGAGTGGGCGTGTCAACACATCAGATGGTTTTTCTCTCTCAGATGCAATTTCCTCCCTATTTTGTAACTGTTGTCCACAATTACAGGTATCAGGGAGCAGTTGATTGACTGATATGCATGCATGACTGAAAGACACAGAATGCTCTTCAAGTTGAAGGCTATCACAAAGTAAGCTAGATGTACTTTAAAGATAATGAACAAAAAAACCTTCTCACATAAGCAAAATGAATCCCCTTAACATGCAGGCTTATTATATAGATATTCATCTTAGCACTAAATATTCTAACATTATTGTAAATTATGCAGTAGTGGAGCTGGGCAGTGTGACAGCATTCATTGTTATCTTGATAAATTGCATTATAGTATGTCACTATATGCTTTTCTGAGCATATTGTGGATGTTGTTAGTTCTTACAAATCACTTTCTAACTTCATGTTTGATTAAAAAGAAAGCATTTTTAGTCCTGTTAGGACTAATTATTAGCACAGTGTGTGAAATGTTGAACACAAGTAACTGGATTAATTGTTTTTGATAGTATTTTTCATTTGTGGCACTACTTTGTTTTAACTTATCAGATAGTGGAAAGAATCTACACTGAATATTGTGTATTATTAAAAACTTCCTGAAGTATTGTGATATTACATTTTGCTATTTTGCCCTTGCCCCCCTACCCCCCCGACCCCACCCTCTATGCAGTAGTCTCAGGTGCTCAGGCCATAGAGGTACATAGGCTGTCTGATATTTATTGCATGCTAAGCTGTCATCTTTTGTTACTTGCCCTTTTCTTTACTGGTGAGCAGCACACTTCCATCATACACTTCTGTTTTTTATACATCAAATCATCCAGCAATACTGTTAGAGCCATAATGGAAATAAGTGAATTATGATTTAGAATTTGATGTCTAATGTTTGTTTGAATGCTTGATAAGATTGACAGTTGCTTATTTAGTAATGTTAACTGTTAAGTTTAATCTTGCTTAATTACATTAATTTATGCATGACATCACTCTGCTGAAGCAGTAAGCTGCGTGACTAATGTAGAGGGATATAGCGCAACAGTCTTTGACCGTGACTACACGGAACTAAACCATTCTCCTACATATATAGAGAGAGAGCTTTAATTTGCCATTTCATTCTTGTAACCTTAGCATTTTGGTTTAGTAAACAGCTGAAACTTTCAAAGAAGTCTCGCGTCATTGACTTAAGCTCAAGAAACGGGTCATAAATGAAACTTGGAGAAACTGCATCTACAAATACAATGATGCAATACTGTTAGAACGCTTGTAATCTCAGGTTTCGATCCCTCCAAAAAAAGATCTGTTTTTTTTTTTCACAACAGTTATGGTCATCTCAATTGCAACATAAGCACCTGAAAAAGCAAACGCGCACAAATTTGCAACATGAGGGTTGTCCTTTGGCTCAGTCGTGTTTGTAAGGTGAAGTAGGGAACCTAGCGAACCTAGACGAAGAATCAGTTTAGAGATCTATGGGAGTCAGGTGTAAATGAACTCCTCTATTCTATCCTCTATTACTCTTTGTCAGTAATTGAGGCAATTATTCTGATGGTTGGGGAAAAAAACTTGAGAGTGTGACCTTTCAAATGAGACCAAAACTGATGGTGGAGCAAAGTGTGTGGGAACTTTATTTTAACTGTTATTTTGGGCATGCCATTTCAGGCAAAAAGAAGCTACTATTAAGAGGTTACACTCTTTTGGCTATTCGCATGTCAATGTGTATGCATTTCTGTGCACTATTGTTTATACATCTGATGGTAAACAAACTTCTGAGCAATTGCCTGCTCAGCACGTGAGCTTTAAAAGTTATTTGAAAGTTTTCTTTAAAGCATTTCACAGCTAATAGCCATATACTCTCTCCAATACATACTGTTTCACATGGGCCTGTTTTTGTTGTAGAGCTGTATTTGATCATTTTGAATGTCAGTTAAACTCAGCCATTCCTGTTCACCCCTTAAATGGCTAGGCCCAACTGGCTGGCCCAAGGTTTTATTACACACTTCTATAACCTACGAATAGCTCAGCCAATTTGCATTGAAATCCCTGTAGTTAGTATATAATAAGCCATAGTATGTAATACACCTTTGATGTTAAGGGGTTAAAGTAAGCGGATCTGCGGATTCTTGGCCATGTTGAGCAATAAAACTGAGCAGACTCTGATGATAGTTCTAATTGTGTGATAGCTACTCTGAAACTAATATAAAAGTTATGTAGATACAAGAGTGAGGAACTGTATCTGGACCTTAGAGTTTAAGAGGTTGAGTTTGAACTCTTTTGACCTGCTCATGAGAAAACTCAAGGCTTGAAGTGCTTTAATCAGAAGGTTTTCTGAGGACAGCAGTGATGCCGCATCCAGAGTGGAGAGAGAGGAACAGAGGGAGAGTGAGAGAAAGTGAGAGGAACAGAGGGAGAGTGAGGAAGACAGACAGAAACAGAGTCAGAAAGAGAGAGTAATAAGTCCTTTGTGGTGCTCTGCATAATGAGAGCACACTGGTGAAGGAGCATCTGTTCACAGCATAATAAATACCTCAGTGTTCCATAAACCTGCACTCTTTTTAATCTTCTATAGAAAGATAAACACCACGAGTTGCTTGAGTCGAGTGAAGGATGATCCTACTTATTTGAGGTGATAATTGAACTGGGAGACTTGTGCTTGGTGGAAGATATGTGTGGATTTAATGTCAGTGTGTGAACGCCGCCGGGGTGGTTTGATCTGAATTTTTCAGCTGCCTGACTTGACGTGATTGCGAGAGGAACTGTGGGCTTGTTATGGATCAATACAGTACGCGGAAGGGGGTGTGAGATGTGCCCTGCTGCTGTGGAGAGGTGAAGGGCGTCCCTCCCGGCCGGGAGAAGTATGTGTTTAAAGAGGTCGAATGGAATCCCATCGATTAATAATTTACCTGGACGGATGTCTAGGAAAAGGAAAACAATGTGCTGCTGCCTTTCTAGACATAAATTCATCGACTGACTTCTGGACTGTGTTGGCTGCAGAGAGAATATAGCTTTTGTAAGCAGTCTATACACACATTTCTATACATTTAATAGAAACACGTGCTTTCTGGAGACTACAGCTATGGACAGTTAGTGTTAGGCATGGAAAGAATGGTTTATTACCTAAATAATATCCGGTAAACAATAGTCATGTGATTAGATATTGACCAATGATGAATGCCTTAGAGATTCACCTATTTAGTGGATCTATGAGGTAGGTGGAGCTCATAAAGTGTCCATTGAGTGGAAGCACAAGGTAGTAGTGTCTAAAAAAGTGGAAAGTCAGTTATTTTATTATATTTAGAGACTGAATTAACTGACAGTTATTCAAACTGGTCATAGGTAAACTTGCATTTTACAGTGCTTTTTTGGGGAAGGTTGATAAATGAGACTTGGTGATGGGGATCAGTGTAATATGATTTGGGCTGGTTTCTGTGGCCTTTCACTGCATCAGGATTAGCTGCTGTAAGTCCTGACAGGAGTTGAAAGGCCGTGCAGCAAGCAGCCTGACAGGCTGGCAGCCTTCTAAACAAGAGCAGTCAAAACAAGCCACCCCAAAGGCAAAAGGACTGTCAGAGTGAATGCCTGGGAAGAGGGTGCATGTGTGTGTGTGCTTGTGAGTGTGTGTGTTGGGATTGAGCTACGAGGAGGACAAAGTGTGTGTGTTTGTTTCTTTTCATACATTTTCAGGGCAAAAATATCCTGACTTTGTGGGAAAATGACAGACATACAGGCCTAACCTTCAACAAAATGCTCCTGGCTTTGTAAAGTTGTTTTTATACAAGCTACTATTAGCTTTATTATGAAAATAAGTTAATATATCTTTGACAGAGAACTTGATAACATTTTTGTTTATACATGTAAATGTTAAATTCAGATTATTTTCAGATTCAGATCATTTTTAACTGATTTATACTTTAGACTGAATTAATTTTGCATTGATTAATGCTAAGCCTTAGTTATGTTCATTTTATTGAAAAAAAGATGAAACATTGCATTTTGCCACTACTAAAACAATCATAACACTATCAAAACCACACCAAATGTTTCAGTAGTCACAATGTTTACTAATTTTGAGCATAACCCAAAAACGCTAGGCAGTACATGACTAGCAAACACAGCTTTGAACAATTGTACAGACATAAAATCAGAGTTTTTCATTAAAACCCCAAAAAAGTTTGATTTTCAGACTCTGGTACACATTTACTTTAAAACAATGGGATCTAACTGCTCACCATGTGGCCAAAAGGGACAGGGATGCCGTGTCACCTCCTGCTGTAAAATGCAGGGGTGTGGCTAAAATGGACTAAAACTCTTTTAGTTTTTTTATTTAAAAATTAAACTCATAATAAATGTAAATCTTTAAAAATCATTAAAAAATGTAAAAATGTAAGTATTATTTTAAATTATTATTTGAAATTTAGGAGTTAGGGTACAGTTGCCTTGCACTAGAAAGTACCCTACAAATGAAGATTTGTATATATTAGCGTATTACTATCTGTATTAATGCCTTGGGTTAAAATAATCATTGAACTAATTTGGTAATATGGTCCATATACAACATATGTTATATCTCCTTTGCAATTGTAGCCCTTTTACTTTTTTGCTCGATTCTTGTTTACTATACAGTGGACTGGCCGGAGAAGAACAATGGAATGACCGGAAGATTTTGCACTTCAACACGGGTGACAGTGCACTGTTTTTGTGATAGGCTGCCAACAAGTGTTGGTAATGTCAGTGGATGTTCAGATCTGATCCTCAGTGATGCTACAGCTATCTGTGGACTCCGTGAGAGCATGAGTGGCCTCGATCTCTCTGGTTTGGTGGGATGATCCTCCTTCTCTCACTGTCACTCAACCTAATGCTGTCCCATATAACATAACAGAAGTTAGTTAGTCTCCTCTGAGTGTGTTGAGTTGTCACTTCTCATAACTCAGAGGAAGCATGTCCTAAAATCGGCATAAATATTATGTTAAAAATGAGCTGTATTTTAATGAGAGCTACAATCACTGATTCAGTAATAGCGGCATACAGGGCACGAGCATCTGGGTTTCAGTCTATACTATTATGGTCAAAGAGTCAAAGTAATAAGCTGTTAATGATGTTAAAAATAGTGGTAAATAATTTGTCATGTTAACATGTTATTAAAGTTTTAACTTTGACAGCCATAATATATACAGTGGATTTCATTGAATCATATGTTCAGACTCTCAGGTGGATTTGGTCTACTCATCAGAGACGTGTTTAAGTTAATTAAGTTGCAGCCATTCTCATTAAAGCAAAAGGCGGACATTCCAAACACTACGATATTCAAGAAAACATTAAAAAGATTGTAATTTTCACTCAAATTGTTCCGCTGACAATATTACTTATAACTAAAAAGTATACGTTTTTCCCAGTATGTTAAGAAAATAAATAGCAATTTTGCGTGTAGTTTGCAGAAAAAAGCCAAATTTAAGTTTGTTCCCAGTATAGGATGTGTAAATATCTACACTATATGGACAAAAGTATTGGGACACCTACACATTATGCAACAGGAACATTTATGACATCCCGTTCTAAATCCATAGGTATTAATATGGAGTTGGTCCATATATATATATGGAGTTGTGTCTGTAACATCATCCACTCTTCTGGGAAGCCTTCTACAAGATTTTGGAGTGTGACTGTAGCAGTTTTTGCCTGTTCATCCAGTAGAGCATTAGTGAGGAATGACACTGATGATAAGGACAAGAGGGCCTGCTCACAATCTCCTTTCTAGTTCATCCCAAATGTGTTTGATGGGGTCGGGGTCAGGCCTCTGTGTGGGCTAGTCAGGTTCTTTCACACCAAACTCACCCAGCCATGCTTTTATGGACCTTGCTTTGTGCATTGGGGCTCAGTCGTGATGGAACAGAAAAGGGCCTTCCCCAAACTGCTCCCATAAAGTTGGAAGCATAAAATTGTCCAAATTGTCTTGTTTTGCTGAAGCATTAAGACTTTCCTTCACTGGAACTAGGGGGTCTCTAGACCAACCACTGAATAATAACCCCATAGTATAATCCGTCCTCCACCCCCCATGTGCATTTTGATCTTAGGCTTGTATGTAGCTGCTCAGCCATGGAAACCCATTTTGTGAAGCTCCAGATGCACAGTTCTGTTGCTGATGTTGCTTCCAGAGGCAATTTGGAACTTGTGACTGATTCAACAAAGGATAGGCACTGCGTGGTCTAATGCTTTGTGGATAAGCTGTTATTGCTCCTAGGTGCTTCCAGTTCAAAATAATAGCACTTACAGTTGACTGGGGTAGATCTAGTAGGACAATAACTTCACAGACTTGTGAAAGAGGTGACATCCTTTTACAGTGCCATGTTTAAAGTCATCAGTGTGACTCAACTTACTGCCAGTGTTTGTCTGTCAAGACTGCAAGGCTATGTGCTTAATTTTATCCACCTGTTAGCAATGAGTGTGGAAGAAACACCTGATCTGATAACATTTAAAAGGCGTGTTCCAATACCTTTGTCTATGTAGTGTATATATCCCCACAACCTGAGAAGGTATACAAACAAGTATATGTATATAGGTAGAGTTTGCATTATGCACAGGAAAACAATCCACATGCTCTAGGAGACAGAGATAGAGAGATGAAAAGAGAAAAAGGAAAACAGTGGCCTCTCTATGTTCCTTTTATAGATTGACTGAGTGACTAGTATTTAAACTGAAAGATGGATGAGGATGAACTGCATGAGTGTGTTCATGTGTGTGTGTGTGTGTGTGTGTGTGTGTGTGTGTGTTCATACGTCAGTTAGATCTTTGGGAACATTCTGTAGTATATCTCTGACTCAAGGTCATGAAGGACTACAGAGATGGTATTTCTACACAGCTGATATTTTGACTGCAGGTTTGATTGAATTACCATGTTGAATGGATAAGAGCATAAGGGTACTGCAGCTTGCGCTACTCTGCCGTTGGCTGTGCACAGCTGGATGAAGGCACGTACGGAAATATGGTTGTGTTAAAAGGTCCTGAAATGCCCCGTCAGGGCCTGTAACTTAATTGTATTGCACGGAAAATGCCAGAAGCAGCAAAGGACAACTCGCTATAAAAAAAGCTTTATAAAATGTGCTTAATATTTGAATTGATTTCCATGACAAGTACAAAATATTTTTTGCTAAGTTTTGGAGTTAAAATGATACCTTTACAAGAGAAGGGAAAAAAATACTTTACTTTTAATGTAAGTCAAAGGAACCAGACTATTTCTGCCGTTTCTTTTGGTCCATTCCTTATGAATTTTACACACAATGTAAAGGTCCACAGGCATTTTCACATTATGTCAAAAACTGAAAAACAACAAAAATGGAGATACAAGGTTTTCTTCCAACAGCAGCAAATTGTTAAACTAAACTGAATAGCACAATATCTTTAACCACTTTAGCAGGATGTCATTACAAGTAAAAAAAAAACAAAAACAAAAAAAACCACAAAAAACCACAGCAGACCCTCAATCACCTCCCATTGTCCAGTCAATTTTATTTGAAGTAGTCCACTTTATTTTCAAAGCAGTGGACATAAAGGAATTGTGGGGCTTTCGGGGTTAGTCATAGCCTAATGTGGACACCAGAGCAATGAGGCCTGGCTGAGGAGCCACCTGATTGCATCAAGTGCTGTTGTAGTCTCTGTGCCTTGTCTGTGCAACAAGCCATGAACCAGCTGGTTCCTCAGTTTGAATGACTGTAATATTCATATATATATATATATATATATATACACTGCTCAAAAAAATAAAGGGAACACTCAAATAACACTTCCTAGATCTGAATGAATGAAATATTCTCATTGAATACTTTGTTCTGTACAAAGTTGAATGTGCTGACAACCAAATCACACAAAAATCATCAATGGAAATCAAATTTATTAACCAATGGAGGCCTGGATTTGGAGTCACACACGAAATTAAAGTGGAAAAACGCACTACAGGCTGATCCAACTTTGATGTAATGTCCTTAAAACGAGTCAAAATGAGGCTCAGTATTGTGTGAGGCCTCCACATGCCTGTATGACCTCCCTACAACACCTGGGCATGCTCCTAATGAAGTGGCGGATGGTCTCCTGAGGGATCTCCTCCCAGACCTGGACTTTAGCATCAGCCAACTCCTGGACAGTCTGTGGGGCAACATGGCGTTGGTGGATGGAGCGACACATGATGCCCAGATGTGCTCAATCAGATTCAGGTCTGGGGAACGGGCAGGCCAGTCCATAGCTTCAATACCTTCATCTTGCAGGAACTGCTGACACACTACAGCCACATGAGGTCTAGCATTGTCCTGCATTAGGAGGAACCCAGGGCCAACCGCACCAGCATATGGTCTCACAAGGGGTCTGAGGATCTCATCTCAGTACCTAATGGCAGTCAGGCTATCTCTGGCGAGCACATGGAGGGCTGTACGGCCCTCCAAAGAAATGCCAACCCACACCATTACTGACCCACTGCCAAACCGGTCATGCTGAAGGATGTTGCAGGCAGCAGATCGCTCTCCACGGCATCTCCAGACTTTGTTACGTCTGTCACATGTGCTCAGTGTGAACCTGCTTTCATCTGTGAAGAGCACAGGGCACCAGTGGCGAATTTGCCAATCCTGGTGTTCTCTGGCAAATGCCAAGCGTCCTGCATGGTGTTGGGCTGTGAGCACAACCCCCATCTGTGGACGTCGGGCCCTCATACCATCCTCATGGAGTCGGTTTCTAACCGTTTGTGCAGACACATGCACATTTGTGACCTGCTGGAGGTCATTTTGCAGGGCTCTGGCAGTGCTCCTCCTGTTCCTCCTTGCACAAAGGCAGAGGTAGCGGTCCTGCTGCTGGGTTGTTGCCCTCCTACGGCCTCCTCCACGTCTCCTGGTGTACTGGCCTGTCTCCTGGTAGCGCCTCCAGCCTCTGGACACTACGCTGACAGACACAGCAAACCTTCTTGCCACAGCTCACATTGATGTGCTATCCTGGATGAGCTGCACTACCAGAGCCACTTGTGTGGGTTGTAGAGTCCGTCTCATGCTACCACGAGTGTGAAAGCACCACCAACATTCAAAAGTGACCAAAACATCAGCCAGAAAGCAGAAAGGTACTGAGAAGTGGTCTGTGGTCCCCACCTGCAGAACCACTCCTTTATTGAGTGTGTCTTGCTAATTGCCAATAATTTTCACCTTTTGTCTATTCCATTTGCACAACATCAGTGTTGCTTCCTAAGTGGACAGTTTGATTTCACAGAAGTTTGATTTACTTGGAGTTATATTGTGTTGTTTAAGTGTTCCCTTAATTTTTTTTGAGCAGTGTGTGTATATATATATATATATATATACACAGTGTCTGATGGCAGTGTCATGAATAAAGGACCCATGTATGAACCCAATTTGAATTATATAAATATGTGATAAACTCCAGCACCCCCCCCGCGACCCTGACGGAGAAGCGGCTTAGAAAATGGATGGATGGATGGATGGATGTGATATAAATTTTTGGCCTCTTATGTTGGTGCTAGCACAAAATGATTCTGTTACTGCAGACAGTGCTATATAGTGCCTTTATCTTTATTTGTCTTGTATCTATGTGGTGCATGCAAGGGTGAAGGAAGGCCAGGAAATTGTGTCAGTTTTTTGTGTGTGTGTGTGTGTGTGTGTGTGTGTTTGTGTGCATATGTGTGAGCCTTCCAGGCTGCTGCTGAGTCTATGCTGTGGTTGTCCTAAACCCCAGGGTGCTTTTCCCTTGTTTAAACTCAGCTGTAAGTGCTGGGGGTCATGCGAATGTGGGTTTCAAATCAGTTAGGAGTACAGGAGCTGCTGGGTAGCTTCTGCTGCTCTGTACAGCTGTGCTCTCCATTTGTTTTGTCATCTTTCTCAGCTCTTGAGGTGTATTTCAACTCATTGTTATCAACACCAGCCTGATAATCTGCTGCAATCAGGCTGTCCAATGAAAAAGTAGTTTGTCATGATTAATTAGATTATTTTGGGTGGTTAATCACATTGTTTGCTAAAATTTGACTCTACAGAATGATTTTCTTCCATTTAATAAGCAGCACATTAGCAGGGTGTAATAATTTCCAAACGTTATTGAACGATTAACACTGTTTTTTCGTGAATCCAAGCATGAAAATGACATGATTTCCACAGAATAAATGCAGTTTCCAGTTTACATCACCAGTGGCTGCATGTTCCAACCAGTGAGTGTATAAATCATGTGTATCATGTATACACTGGCCCATATTTATCAAGCACATTGATTTAAGATCAGGTTTCATTAGTTTTTTATTTCTATTCAGTGTTAGATCTATTCAGTGTTTGAGCCCAGTTCAGAATTCTTCCTGTAATAAGTTTGATAAAAACGAGCCAGTGCTATCAGCTCATGCGTGATTGTAGCTTCTTGTTCTGGTTCATGGATTCCTGTTATAGTGGAGGCACTCAAGGGCAACTATAACTTTTCACCTTGCTGTTGCTTTTGTTTGTTTCCTATTAATTGATTTACTCTGCTGTAAGCACTATCCAGAGTAATCTACTGTAGGTGCTGAAGGTGTTCCTTTAAAAGCCTTTTAAATGTTTAATTTCACCAAAAGGGCTGCGATCTCAGCGAGATACAGTGCGTGAGCAGTTGTGCTCCAGTCTACACTACTGCAGATAATTGGAAGGATCAAACTCAGATAATAATAGTGTTTGCTGTAAAATTGCAGTGATACAAATTAACCTGCTGTAAAAGTAATTGTGGGTGGCATTAGTGGTATTAAATAAGTGGCATTTACTATAAATTTTGGCCGTAGTGGGCAGAGCTGTTCCACAAGTCAGTTCAGGTGCTGCTGTTTTAGCTGCATTTTTACATTTTTTGTGGTGTTACATGATCTTATTGCACAGAGTTATCAATTTGTATCAAAATATCAGCAGTATGTTTGTTCAGACCTATCTTGTGTAATAAGAATCCGCTGGTAAGCTGCTGTAAGCTTTGACATGCAACTGATTGTGCCTGAAGATCAGGGAAGAGGTACATGTAAAAGATAAGCATCAGAAGCATGTATATATACGGTCTATAATGCAGTAATTAGATGTGAAATTATATAAATGATAATTATTTAATATTTATAGACGTCACTGCTGGGATAGGCTCCAGCACCCCCCTGTGACCCTGACGGAGAAGCGGCTTAGGAAATGGATGGATGGATGGAATTATGTCTTTGAAAAGTACTTGCTGTATGTTTACTTAAAATTAAGTTTAATGTGCCCTAATCAATTCGTAATGTCAATTGCAATAATATATTTGACCATATACTTTCTAATCATTTACCATGTAAAGGTGGAATCCTGTCTGATTGAATGGGTAATTGAGTAGTGCATCACTCACCCATGTGAAACCTTGTTCACTGCACCCAGTGAGAGTATAACCAGTCATGCACTGTTTGTATGACAAATGTCAGATTCACCACTGTGAGATACCAGATTATTATCTCTTATTAGTGCAGTGTGTTAGTCTACCGTGTAAACAAATAATTTTGCTCTGGTGGTAGTGTTGGTCTAGCGTTTTAACAAAGAATCAGGCCTGTGCACAAACATTTTGTGAGGCATTTTTTGTTTAAAAAATTAATAGGGCACCCAGAATAAGTCATTGAACTGGCAACCTTTCTGTGAACAAAAGTACAGTTATTCACTAAAAGTCTTATTCACTGCTCTGAGTGTTTTATAAAAAATGAGAAAATGTAAGTTAAATGCAAAATGATACGTCATGATCAGATATCATCAGTGCTTTATTGATATGATTGCCAGTGCTGTGATGTGTGCATCTGTGACAGGTCGGAATTACTGAGGTGAAGTCACTACAGGTGACGGTACTGCCCCAGAGGGGACACCCAAGGGCTAGCATTAAAAAGTGCAGGGGCTCAAGCCCTCCCTGGGGTCTAATTGCGCACATGCCTGCAATTACTCTTACTCTGACAGCAGCATTAGCCTAGCATGTTATCAAAGAATATTTTTGAAAGGTGATATTTTAAGAAATCAAGGCTTCATTTTTAATAATCAAAAGAATCATAATACATAGGTGTACTCACAGGCTGTTGTATATTATTTACCAGGTATGACACTTTTACCAGGTATGACTACTCTTTAAAATAAGCTCTTTTTCAGTAGGCTAATAAGTTGTAAACAAGCATCGCAAGTCACAAAGAGTGCTTGGAGCTGGTAAAATTATAGTTATTTCATCCTCTGAATGACAGATTCAAGTGCTGTTATTTTATTGTCCTTAATTTCAGAGGAAGTCGTTATTGTAAGTATCACTGCATTGACTATAGCCAAGCAAGTTAGCTTAGAAAAGTAAACCAATTGTTCAGTATTTTTCTCAAAAGAGAGTAACTCATTTGTAAATGATGTATCAGTACAGGGTTGGGCAATATGATGATATTTTATCATTATCGTAATGTGTCACAATACTTTTATGATTTTCTGAGCATATCGTAGGTACTCAATTAACACGAACTTCATGTTTTATTACAGTTATTCCTATTAAATTGGATTTAGTGCAGTGCAGTTTGTGAAGTATTTAATGAAAATTGTTATTTTGTAGGTTGTCCAAAAAACAGGTTTATTATATAGGGAGATTCCCTCGAAAGAGGCCCCGAATATTCTGTAATAACTCTCACGTGGACAAAGCAATCTGAACAAAACAACATGCAGTGTGCTTCTCAGTATATGGAGCTTCAAACAAGCTGGGATGCTCCTGTATCAGAGTGATGAGGTAGGTGCTGAACAGCCGTTGAGATATTTAACCTTTCTAATGCTTGCCAATATTTTCAGGAACATGGAAACACTACATCAAAATGTGTCTGGCAGAAAACGGAGATCACTTCCAGCGTTGCATGTAATGCAATCAATTAGACATACATCAATGTATGTAGCATATTTTTTGGTTCAGATTGCTTCATCCTAATGGGAGTTACGACAGAATATTTGGGGCTTCTTTCGAGTGAATCTCCCTGTAGTATTTTAGAGAATTTATTTTATTAAATCTCAGAAAAACAAATATCATGATACATATTTTGTGTCATGAACATATTCTGAAGTATCGAGATATCATAGTTTTACCATATTACCCATCCCCATATCACTACCCTATGAGGCAGTCACACGCATTTTATGGGTCATGAGCACACGTATACTATTATCGGGCCACAGCAAGTGCTAGGCCGACATATTCAGCATTTGAAAGAGCACACTATGTACACACACGAGCACCTGAAGAAGCACCTTTTACTAACTATTTCTGTCTTGTTCAATCCTGATACCGGAGAGTGTCTTCATGGCTGTGGTTTGAACAGGAAGGAGGGATGAATTAGGCAGATGACACTAAGTGAGGGAAGTAAGCAGATTGGAGAGTTTAGCCTAGCCCTCCTATACCTCCTAGCTGGAGGGATAGGGTTTCAGGCACTGATGTTAGAGAGTATTAGCGGCCCCTGCCCTGAGGCTCCGGAATCCAGCCAGATCGGGAAGGGGTGGGGGGGGAGGTGTAGAGGGGTGCTGCAGGAGGGGTCAGGCTGAGAGGACCTGTAGTGTCATCACTCACATTCCAGCCCCCAAAATACCAGTCTTTAGGGGCAGGACCGGAATGCAAAGATACACTCGTCTTTGAAGATCGGATAACAGGAGAAGAGAGGAAGAGAAAGGGAGAGAAATGGAAAGAAAGAGAGAGAGGGGGTCAGGGCAATCACACGGGCTGGATCAGTGTTCATTTTGCTGCTCTTTTTATTTATTCTTATGTTGTTTTCATGCCTAATTTGTGTGCTTTAGTGTGCATGAGAGTTTTGGTTTTTGTGCCTGGCATTTTTCATTTAGTTTGTTTGGTTTCACACTGCAATAGCTAAAACTATAAGTAGGTGTTCCAGTCAAGAAACTTGCAGGGATGTTTTTCCACACTTCCAAAGTTCAGTCCTAGAAGCTGGTTGTATTTTCTGCTTTCACAAGTAATTCTGAACATACTCAATTAGGTTCAGGTCTAGACTCTGGGGTGGTCAGTCCATTGTTCTGAGAACACCAGCAGCTTCTTTGTTTTCTTCTTCTTTTCTGTTCTTGACAGCTACACATCCTTTCATAGTGAGGAGTTGTCTTCTCACAGTGTGTTGCAAGAGTTCTGTTGCAAGAGTGGAGCTTAATTTTCTCCTCTCTTTCAAACATGAAAGCTTGAACATGAAACTACTCTTGGTTCTCTCAGGTTGAGAACTGATGGTCTTGCAGGGTTTGTATGGTTGTTAACAGTCCCATTTTCTACACATATATCTACACATACACATTTATCATTCATTTTTCTTTAACTTTTCCCTTCCTTATGCTAGTGGATTATTGTATATCTAACCCAATTTGTTTTGACTGGAAATGAAACGGAATGAAATAAGGGTATGTGGCATGCGCCCGTTCCTTCGGCCCTGATGACGTCCTCCTCCCCTATCGCTCGCATTCCTCGGCGGTTGTCGGGATTCACACTCTGTTCCCCACTTACTCACTCTCTCTTCCCACCGTCCTCACCGGGGTTCATCAACGCTCTGTGTTCAGGCCCAGCCTTCCAGCAGGCTCTTGCAGCTATAATTAGGGCCTGAAGAATGGGCGCATGCCACAGGGTGTGACTTTGGCAAAATACTCTATATTGGCTGGAATTAAATGAATCAGGTAATTAATGCCTGGCCTCATCTATTAAAAATACATTTAGCTCTCCATGTGCCAGAATCAGATGCATTGCTAATATTTTACTGCTTATCTGTCATTAATAGCCCCAGCTTCTGTGTCTGTGAAAAGTTATATGTTAATAAAGGCTGGTAAGACAGTAAAGTACAGCACATGTCACTTTATGAAGAGAAAACCATGGTCTGTTGTTGAACTTTCATTTGTTCACGGCACGCCAAAGTATGAGTGGCGTGTTCACACCTGTCAAGATAAATCAGACTAAAGTAAACTTTGACCAGTCACAAAGTGTGAGTGTGAAAGTGCCCCTCATTGTAGCCTCAGGACCAAAATACATGTCATTTTAATCACATCATATTCAGTAGTGGGAGGGGGTCAGAGAAAGAGAGAATGTAAGACATTGAAAAAGACTGAAGATGAGAGAGCGAGAGAGCCAGCAAGAGAGTGAGAGAGAGAGTGAGAGAGAGAGAGAGAATTCTTGTCTTGTCACTGAAGTTTTCTCAGGAGCTCTTCTGATTCTTTTTACTGCCTCTGTCTGCCATAAATCTGCTTGCATGTCTTTCTTCCTTTGTCAACAGAGCTGAGACACGCATCACTGTTGTGGGAGCCTTTCACCATCCTTTATACTTTCTTTCTCACTTGTTTTGTCTTTTTCTGTCTTTCACTTTCTTTTTCATTTATTGTCTCTCATTCTTCTGCATTGTCACTGTCTTCTATTCCTTTGCATTCTCTCTTTGCCTGGCTCTTTTCCCAGTTGACTGAAATTCTCTGACATTTAGTCGTTGTAGTTTCTGGGTTTTTTGTATCTTCTGACTGAAATTGAACTAAAAGTAAGTGCAGTTGCATTCATAGGTACTTCTCAGCGACTGGGCTAAAAGAAATGAATGTCTGGAATATTACCATTATGTAATTTGCCTGTTTACTTGCTATTGCAGTGTCTCAGACAATTTGATGCTATAATGTAGACTAATGGTTGAAGTACATTTTTAAGTTACTCTTGAGTTGTGGGTGTAAAATGACCTAAGTAGTGATGTAAAGATTTTAGGGGGCCCAGTAGCCACACTAGTGTAGTTGCACAACTGACTAAATGTATTTTAGGGTCAAGACTATGACTAAGGCTGGCTTCATAAGGTGAAACTTACATGCAACTAGTTCAGTGGTCAGCAACCAAAATGTTAAGAGGAGCCATTTTGTCCTTTCAGAAAAATCAAACCATAGGGGAAGCCACAAGTCTCAGTATGTCCTAATTTACTAGTACTGGATGAACAATATAAATGAAATTGCAGGCTTACCTTGCTCTACTTTAAGCTTTAGCTCAGCTGTAGCTGAAACTTTTCCACAAAAGTAGAACAGTTTCTTGTAAAATGTCTCTCAATGTCCGACTTTCTACGAAGCTGAAGACAGCTACTCATTTTCCAACTTCTTGTTTGAAGCTGTGAGGATGAAGTCTGACGCACCAGAATGTAACTGCTGCACCATTTAAGGTGGAACGGGAAAATTTGAATGAGAAACTGACTTCATCTTTGCGCCTTTTTGGCGAAGGAAACCAGCTGGAGTGATTATAAATGTAAATAAGTCCATTCGTTTCTAAAGTATCAATGTTCATCTTAAATCTTTAGACAGTTTATTGTTAAAACTGTGTTAAAACAGTCAGCAGAGCTTTTTTTACTGCACAGGAGGATTATTTTATATTTATCTAAAAGTCTAATTCTGCTGAGGAGCTGCAACAGGGCCGTAATAGAGCCGCATGTTGCAGACCCCTGAACTAGATGCATGTTGTGAGTCTCCTGCAACAAAATTTCTGTGCAGCTTGAAAGCTGTGTGAAGCACTTCAAAAGTTGCATGCAACACATTTACACAATAGTTAGCCAAGTTAGGAGCTCTTTGTACTCACTGTAAAGTCAAGTGCGATTTGTACTTTACATATTTGGAGCTTTTTGATCATCTTCGAATACTTTTTTTCTGTCCCCTTGGGACTGTTTACTATATATTTGTGCGCATATTTATTGATGACCTCACCTTGGTCTCCTATTCTGTAAGAATTTCTGTAAGAAAGCTCTGTGTAAGATTAGGAGGCATCAAGAGAGGAGAGAAAGAATATTCTAGCTTGCAGCTGTTACAGCCAAGTTTCAAATGAGTTGCAGGACAATTTACATTATGCAACTCAAGTGCAATTTAGTTTCATATAGCTTTCAAGTAACTAAGTTTCACCATGTAAAACCAGCCTGAGATTAAATAAAAAGAGCAAGCAAAATGAACACACATGACCTACCTGACCCACTATTTCTGTCTTTCTCTCAGCCTCACTCTGTCATTGATTACTTCATGCTGTCTTCATCTAGCTGCAGTCCATAAGCAGAGAGCTGTTATTCAAAATATGTAATTAAAGGTCATACCATGGCCTTTTGTAAGCTAGCCGAGGCTTACGGTTTTCATCTGATTCATTCAGGCCTTTCCTTAAACTAGCATTTTTTCAGCTGTTCTCTGAAGGCCATCACCGCTTTATCAGCTACACACACACGCACATACATACATGATAATTCATTCAATATCTATTAGAGCAGGAAGCTGTCAAGGAGACTGTAGCTCCAGGCAGTTTCTTCTCTATTGTAGCACTCCACATAGCGAATCAGGGACTGGATCGTGTCTTGGTATTCCATAAAGAGCAGAAGGTCTACCTACACAGAAGTTCATCATATATTACATGATGCAATGACGCAAATTAGTGTCAAATGCAAGCATTTGAGTCTTATTTCTTGATGAGTGCAATTCAAGGCTGAACCTCAAAATCAAGCTGTGATGTGGTCCCTGGGCATGGTGAGAATGGTGCTATATGACTGTGCTATATGAGGAAAAACACAGAGAAGATAAGTCTTAGTTAAATCATTTCATATTAGCTTTTTCTGCATGATCAAACTGAAGTTAATGTTATGTATTATTGTGTGTGCTGTAAATGCAGTTAAACTTCACTGTAGTAGTACTTCTTCACAAGGCTTCGGCACAAAGTAGGCTTAAAGAAATAGTTTAATCAAAAATATCAGTTAAACTGCATGAATAGCCCCCAGTTAGCATTTGCAAGCCACTGTTGGGCAGTCTTTAACCCTAAGAGTAGGTCACACAAAAGGTCAAGAACCCCTGTTTTAGATGTATCTTTTTGTCCAAAAGTTTGTAGACACCCCTTCTAATGACAGATTTCAACTGCTTTAAGGTGCACTCAGGCATTCACAGCTTCTGTAATCTCCATAGAGAAATACTGGCTGAAAAGAATTGGACACTGTGGAGTGCACAAGAGCCTAAGGTCACTGTGACCAATGTCCAGCATTGGCTAGAGGACTGTGGAACAGTGGAGTACTACTTTTGGGTTGAGTTGGAATGGTGGTTGTGATCCTGAACTAATCGTTCAACATCAGTACCTGCAAGCACATGCACAGATAGACTGCAGAGGGGTTTGAGCACCTGCCCTTTTGCCATCAGACTGTACAAGTACCCTCTTGGTGGTGGGTATAATAACTGTATTGCCTCCACTATTCCTGAAGCTGTGTTTCAGCAGGATGAGGCTCTGTGTTAGCTTAGGAATAGAGCTAGTGGGTCAGCTTGGGTTCAACGAGATTTATCTCTCTTCGGCGCTCCCTCTGGTGCAGTACTGATCATCTTTGGTTCTTCTCAGCAACACTCTGGAATTACCAGCAGAAAAGAAATTTTGGACAACAACCAAATATAACACGAACAAGTGGTGTTAGTAACTTGCTACACCACGTTTTCATTATGGAAAAAGCATACAATAATACAAAACTCTGTGGAATTCTTATATAGAGTTCTAACTAAGTATTAGACAGAGATTATGTAGTATAGTGAATTATGCCACGGCTTTACATGCTGGTGACCAGGGTTAATGCTGCGTTAAACCCCCCCCACCTAGGCAAACACCCTACTGTGACAATGCAGACTCAGAAACTGAAGAAGGATCCATATGCAGATTTAATAGTAGAAGGGGCAATCCAAAACTCGTGGTCAGTTATAAAGGTCTAGCAAAAAGGTCAAAACAAGTAAATCCGTCCGAAAACCAAGCATCCAATACAAAGGGGCAAAAGGCAAAGGCAAAAATCCAAAAGTCCAGACAGAGAGTAAAAAAAAAAATAAGACAGATCTTCCAACACGATTAGTATGCAGACGCAAGTGAACTGGCAATACTTCACACTGCCTGGCTGAAAGGAAGGGGTATTTAAGCAGTGGTTGATTACTGAAATAAGGTGCAGGTGGTTGGATTGGAAGAAGGCTAGTACTCCGGGGGAGTGAGACCTCTGGTGCCCATACAGCGAATCACTGACACCTACACTATACCAATAAGAGTCCTTGGGCAAGACTCCTAACACTACCTTCACCTATCTGTGTAAACTGATCAAATTGTAAGTCGTTCTGGATAAAAGCGTCCGCCAAATGCCATAAATGTAAATGTAATTGAGTACCTGATCACTTTTATTCTGTTGTGGCTGAATGCAATCAAATTCCCACAGCGATGTTCAGGTGTCTACTGTAAAGAAGACTAAAGGCTGTTACTGCAGTAAAAAGTGGAACACACTAATTATTAGTACCCTTGGTTTCAGAAGAAATGCTGGATGAGCAGGTGTCTACAGACATTTAGATATATACATACAGCAGGATGCTGGAGTGCATCCCAGCAGTCATTGGGATCATTTGGAAACACCCTGATAAGTCGCCAGACCATCGCAGACACATAAACATACACAATCACACAGACTGGGCCAGTTTAGTGTTTCCAGTTGACCAGACTGCATGTATTTGGACTGTGGGAGCAGGCTCACACAAACACAGGGAGAACATCTCCACACAGACCGGACCCGCTGAATTGAACCCAGGACCCTCTTGCTCCGCAGCAACAGCACTACCCACTGTGCCACCCAATTTAGGCACATAGTGCAGTGGAATTTGAAATATGAGGTGTTCTCGGTAGAGAAATATTGCTGTGTGTAATTTAGATGCTAAGCTGTTTTTGAGTTTGCTGTGTAATAACCATTGATTTGTGTGCTGTGATGCGGAAAAAAGAATTCCTAGTAATTCCTAGTAATTCAGAATTGCATTTTTGTGTTTTTCAGGTGTAACATCAGGAGCTGAACTGTCATTCACATTAGAGCCCAGTGACATCATCGCAGTCCAGCAGCAGCCATTGATGCTGCATTGTCAGGTGGAGGGAATCCCCCCCATCACCACACAGTGGAGACGCAATGGGGTGCTTCTGCAGGAGGACCAAAACCATGCCATGTTCATCAACGGCACGCTGCTGATTGGCCGCTTCCAGAGAAGCAGGTCTGACGGCTCGTCTGATGAGGGAGACTACGAGTGCGTGGCTCAGAATTCCTTTGGGCTGGTTGTAAGCCGCAAGGCTAAAGTACAGGCTGCCAGTAAGTAGTGTGCACTTGAGTACAATCTGAGTGTTGCTGTGGGGAAGATGTACCCGTGTGAGAATGCAAAATGATGTTCCATGTGGAAGTAAATTGTACTCTGAGTGGTTACATTTAAATGCAAAAATGCATGTATGTATGAATGTATTTAGATATTTTGATAAATTAAGACTGAGGTGTTTATATTCTCATTCTACTCAACAGTCTGATGAAAATCTAAGTTTACATGCACACTACAAGTAATCTGATCCAAAATTACACACATTCATAGAGTACCACTTAGTGTAGATGTTACTATGACAACAAAGATCATACCCAGTCAGACAGGTAGCAGTATGCTATGCTACATTCACAAGTGTGCTATTACTCTGTTTAAACATAGTATAGAAATAGTATTCGGAATAGCCTCAGTTGAACTAGTCTATTTTGATTGAGGTGTGGACGTATTCTGATTGTACTATTAATTGGATTATTAAGCCGCCTGTAAATATGACTAGTGGATCTGAATGCATTTGTCTTGCCAGCTTTGTCAAAGCTGTAGAAAACCACTCAGACTGTTCATAGGACTATCTACCAATTGCGTTATGCTTGTTGCACCATGCTTCTGTTCTCTTTTTGATCAATTTATGAACAATAACACTTAACAGTAATAAAACACATACATACAAACTTTTCACTTTTTGACAAAATTCACCAGTTTGAGTGATGAATGTGTCATTCATGTGAATTTTGTAAATTTGAAGAGCTTTTAGCTTCAGGAAAGGTCGGGGGAGCGGGTGGAGTCAGTATTCAGCCATACCACAAACATAGTACTTAATTTTTCTAGGCCATTCAGAGCAAAGATAACATTACTGAAATGTACAAAAAACGAGAGCTGTGTTTCAATAGCGGTGAAGTTTTCACATATTTGAATGTCTTTCTTTAAGCTTATGAAATGTGTGTGAAAAAAGGTTAATCTGTGAATTATTGTTGTTGGAAACCAAGACAATCAGTTTTCATTTAGTTTTTTGTCATTTGGTTTCATTTTTTTAGTCTGGAATTGAAGTAAAATGTTTTTTTGTGTGTGTGTGTGTGTGAACTGAAGTACCTGCTATGAGAACGACCTATCCAATGCGTTATATGCCACAGAGGAGCCAATAGAACACAAATGATAAGCAATGTTTTTAGATGTTAGATGTTAGCGATGTTTTTAGGCTTTGATTTATAATAGATGTGGGATCTCAAGAGATGTAAGATTTTCTGGAAACACTTTTGATGGCTACCTACATAGAGACATTGTAATACATGCATAAGCACTGAATAACATATTTATAAAGCAACACTTTAGTATTTATGAATGGCTTATGTCATTAATCGCAAGATTTTTCACAAAGTAAACGACATTGTGTTAACAGACAGATGTTGTTATGAAAGATCATTCCTAAGTAATGGAACCTACAAGGCATGAGACCAATTAAGACCTGTGTGGCTGCAGACATGAACAGCTAACACTATTTATCATGTCTAGAGCTACACGTAGAAATTACTAATCAACATTTATTACTTAAATTTGGGGGCCTCATAATTTTTGACAGAATTAATATATGGATCATTCTACCAAATTTGTCAAAAGTCAATCAAACACATTTCAAACTTTTAACTGATTCTAGACTAAACTTTAGACTAAAATCCTTTTGCTTTGGATGTCTGTGCCTAAATTATGTTTATTTTATTAAATTAAGGAGTAAACATACTATTTATATATTTATTACTACTAATACAGTATTAATGCCTCTGAAACTTCACCAGATGATTCGGTAGATTTTTGCAATGACCATTTTAGATCATTTTGAGCGTTAAACAAAAGCACTGGCCGTTATATGATTAGCAAACGCAGCTTTGAACAGTAGTGCATACATAGAAGGATCATTTTTCATTAAAAGACAAAAGTTTATTAATAACAGAAATGTTCCTCACTGATTTTCAGATTTTGGGGCACATTTACCTCAAAATAGTGGGATCTAACTGCTCGCCATGTGCTCATGACGGACTGGCATATAGTCACACTACCTGCTTTAAAATGGAGCAGTGAGGCTAAAGTGACATGAAAACTTTTAATTGTTAATTTAAAAATTAAACTCATGACAAATCTTTCAACATCACTTGAAGTCCCATTTGTGATGACATCCCTATGCAGGTAGCCTTCAAATAAACAGTTGCTGTCTATTTTCTAAACTGAAAGGAAGCGGAGAAGCTCTGAATTGAGAATTTAATGCCGCTTTCTGAATGTAGCCCCAGATAGTCTGCAAATACAGGATGGTGGCTGACCATTTCATAGAGGGACAATGTGGCCTTTCTTTCTACAGAGATAAATTGGCTTGTAGAATTCATCCTGCTTTTTTGTGTTTCCTTTCTGCTCCTGTTCTTGCCTGGGTCGTGATTAATATGGCTAAATCTTGCATGCTCCCATTGACCGTCACCATTGAATCCTCGCATGCTGGGTTCCTTTCGCTCTGCTTTTGTCACAGGCGTGATAATCTCAACTGTCGCTGATGGCCATCTCTCCGGTGGCTGGCATCGAGGCGTTGTGCTCTTTCTGCTCCCTCCTTCCTGCCGAGCGGCCGCATGAATCGGCGCTTGTTCCCAGCCGACGCTGGAACATTGTCTCGGTTCTGGCCGTGTGATCCGATTTTCACGTACACAGCTTGCGTCTCGTCGACTGAAAAACATGACTGTGTCATGTGATCTTCCTGCCTGTCTCCATCTGAAAAACGTTTCACTTTTTGACCCAGGTCTCAGCTGCAGATGTGAAACAGAAGAGAATGAAACAGAAGGCAGTGCTCTGTAGCTCTGCAGGGAGGTGCTGTGGATGGTTTGGCACTGAAGCCGACAGCACAGCACAGGGGGTCGTTAGAGGTGTCTGCAAGGCATAGACTATTAATTACAAAGCCCATTGCAGCGTTAATGTCACCGCACATATTGGGGCCAGAGACAAACAAGGTAGAACGGGACAGCACTTTTTTCTTGATCTGTCTCTTTCTCTTTAACTCTCTTTAATTACACACATATATACAGTACTGTGCAAAATCAGAGAATATTCTTCATTTGATTTCACACGTTTTTCATTTTTCAGTTGTGAAAAGTTAAAGGAAAATAAGTGAAAAACAGAACTCAAAGAAAACTCTATTCATATATATATATATATATATATATATATATATATAAAGTGCTGGATATCAGTTTTGAATGAGGTTCTGAGGTTTTGTTCTGATAACAGTGATATATATGGCAATGCGGCTGGCCATGGCATAGTATCTGTGCCTTCAAGGCAAGCTCTTGAGACAGCAACAATATGTGGATGAGGGTTGTCCTGTCGGAATAGTGCACATCAGTGTGTGTTTGGTAAAGGTAGGACCACTGGTTGCAGGACCTCATTAACATAATGTTGGGCTGTGAAAGAGGCTGTAATGAAGGTCAAAGGTAATATATATATATATATGTGTGTGTGTGTGTGTGTGTGTGTGTGTGTGTGTGTGTGTCATATCTATAATATATATAATACATATATATTTCTTTGGGATCCCTGCGATTTGTCTTTATTATAAAACCTGATATGTGTGTGTATATGTACACACAAGGTGAAAAGCCAAAAATTCTCCCCAATTTAGTCATCCCCAATTCCACCCGCCACTTAGGACTCCCCCAATCACACGATACTACCAATGCTAGGAGGGTGAAGGCTAGCACAGGCTTCCTCCTAGACCTGTGAAACCAGCCACCGCTTCCTTTCGAACTGCCGCTCACGCAACGTCATTGGACAGCCGAACGCGTTTGGAGGAACGCACCAGCGGCCAGATCTGTTATGTCAGCCAACACACCTGCACTGAGTAGTATCGCGTTGAGTGATGGGGATGGGCCCATGCTACCCACACTGAGAGAGAGCGAGGCCAATTGTGCTCTCTTGGACTCCCGGCTTCGGATGGCTGCAGCATCACCAGGGATCGAACTCGCGATCTCTGATGATAGAGCCAACGTTTAGACGGTTGCGCCACTCGGGAGCCTATCCGATGATTAATTAAGTGCCATATTTTTACTGTGAGGCGTCTAGAAACCAATCACATACCAAGTGAAAGAAGAAGTTATAGAGCTATAGACTGTCAGTATGGCAGCGAACCTACAATAGCTCAGAGCATTGGTACCAACAGTTCCAAGAAAAAGGTCACCAGCATCACCAGGTGTCACTCCATCTGACTGTTTTTTTATGTGTTAAGGATTCTGTTTATGTGCCACCACTCCCAACAACACTGTATATCCGAAATCACATTGAAAGAGCCGTGAGTGCAGTGACACACGACATGCTTAATCGAGTATGGGATGAATTTACAAGTGAAATAAATTATTGTAAAATCGGATTAATCTTTTTGAATCACGCTGTATTTAAAAAAAGGTAAAAAAAAATGACAAAATGTACATGCATACTTTTTTGTAAAGTGACAATATATATGACACATTAAAATGATTTTAATGAGTAATATTCTGCTCTTCTTCAGCTCATGACCCATAGGTTGTTCATTCAGAGATGCTGACTGCTGCCAAAGCTGCCATCCACACAACACGCTCATGTTTGCTGTTGACTCTGCTCCTTTGGATTTTTTTCACATCAAGCAGCTTTGCCACTCTGTGCTTTGACAATGAAAGGCATCTGTGCCTGCGGTCTTGTCAGACACACAGACGTTATACAGCCCATGCACACATACACACACATATATGTTGGACAGCCCACGCTGTGACGTATCTGATTCCGGCTATCCAAGCGATGGCCTCACACTGTGAAGTGTGTGTGTCCCGTGTTAAAGAGAACACACACTTGCATGCACACACAGTGAGGTATGACTCCTGCACTGTATGAGTAGACAGCACACTGCTGAGCTGCTACAAACGCTCTGGCTCCAGTCTCAGCAGGAAAGTGGCGGCTGCTTGTCCTCCGGAGTGGTCTGTCCACTGCCAGACAAGGGAAAGCAGCAGCAAGAAGTCCACCACAGTCCACCCACCATATAGAAAAACACTAGCCTCAAGTCCCTTTGGAACAAAATGGCAATAGTACTGTGTGGCATGTTTCCATTTGGAGATGTGATGTGCAGTAAAGTTGGATGGATATTAGAAGCGTTGAATTAGTAAAACAATCAGCTTTCCCTGGACATCTTTTCATATCAGCCCACAACAATAAATAAATATATATTTTCCTTCCCATGGTAATGTAGGTTTGTTAGCCTTTACTACTTCACACCTTTTACACAATGGGAGTATAAATCTTACATTATAAGACTCACATTTTATATGTGGTTAAGTAACTTCCTTCTACAGCATTTATGTCATAGCACATGGCTATACTAATGTAAGGCACAATGTATTAATGTAAGACCTAACTCTGCCTTCTGGCAGTGTGCATGTAATGTCATTTGATCTGGTGTTATTGGAGCACCTATTGATGTGCCTATTACAGAAATTCATTTTGAGTAAAATTACAATGAATTGTCCAGACCTTTCTAGATAATGCATTTACATCATAGGCAGTCCTGCCATGAGTCACCAAATTAAGAAAAATATGAAATAGACTGAGCAAAGAAAAGGGGGAAACTAACAGAAACAGTCAAAATTACAAAAAGGCAAAAACCCAGAACTCCTTAACAGTACAGACATATCCCAACATTCCAAACAGCTACACATCAACTAAAAAAGTGCAGGTCAGAATAAACAATAAATGAGAGGTGGGAATGTGAGAGACGTATCAGTTGTGGCCAGTAATGGAATCAGAGCCAGGAGGTGAGGAATTAGGGTGGAATCAAAACCAAGAGGTCAGGCCAATAGTGGAGTCAGGGCGAGCCTTAGGCTATGCTCACATTCCCAGGTTGAAGTGGCTCCCCTAATGTGACTCAGATCTGATGTTTTCAGAGCTGTGTCGACACACATAACTGATCTTTTCAAATCCGACCTGAGCCACTTTCATATGTGGTCCTAGATTGGATATCTGATTCGTGGCCATGTGACCTTAATGTGATGCTCAAATCGGAATTCATGTGCTTTTTTTCCATTGCACATGTGCCGTCATTCAGCCTTAACATGACAGCAACGCCAAACAGTACATTAAAGCTTGTGAACAGTGGAAAAGCAACACAGCTCACCTTTTCGCCTTCGTTTCGCTCTAATAATGAAGCTGAGAGCTGATAAGAGTCTTTGCAGCAAAGGCTCGTTCTGCTCGGTAGTTTGTATTAGCTGTTGATGCACGTGACGCACATGATTCATTCATTTGACGTTCCTGAGTAGGATGTGTGTATGCTGGTCTTTTCAGGACGCCGGTTTGTTCACATTAATGACAGATTTAAATCACTTATCTAAATGAGTGTGAACCATCACGTCAGATTAATCGGATTTGAGCAAAAAATCAGATTTGAGCAACGAGGCTTGTAATGTGAACGTAGCCAGAATGACTCAGTCAGATACAAAGGCAGGAAGGTTGGTTCCAGGAGTGAAGTCAGGAGAGATGGGGCCAGTATGGATGCAAGGAGAAGGAAGAGTCAGGGATGGAGCAGGGAAGGAAGGTTATATATTTTCCTTCTACACAGCTTCAACACAAAACAGGCCATAGAGGCTTTTTCAGCAGCACCTTTTCAGTTTTACATTCAAGGCAGAATAATAGACTCTGCATAAAGTGTTAAAGAATGATTGTTGGGGGGGGGGGGGGGGTTGGACATGCACAGGCATGACCATACAGTAGGAGAAAGGCACTTAAATACCGCCGCCTTTGTATGGCATTGAGGGAAAACAGTAATGGAAAAATCATTTGCATAAAAGAATATTATCTGTCCCATTTCTTTTTATTTCATTATTTTCATTCTATTCCAGCTACATATTGCTTATTGTCGTCTGCGCTAATGCATATCTATGCATCTCGCCATGGCTTTTTAGCGGGCTGATTTGCATTCAGCAGAGAGTCGAGCATGTACGGGCAGAACGGATGCGTTACGAAAAGGGAAAAGCGAGATGGAACTGAATTATTAGGTGAAGAGGTACTGCAACATTGTGTGAATAATTTAATTGTTATTATGATGTGAAGTAGATATGAAATACAATAAAATGAAAATCTGGGTGAGGAATTATTAGTTCATGAATAAAGATGATGGCGTTGTGTGACAAGGGAATTACATCTGAAAGAGTTTCATTGGCAGAAATGGGCGGAAGAGTTCTGCCCTGCGTCTGCGGAGCAGGAAAACTGATATTTTCCCCTTTCAAGTTCAACCTCAGGGCCACAGTGAATCCTTTCAGTGCCACGTCCACTGTGAATAATGGGCAGGGTTCACGTTTCCTGTTTGCCGGTGACCTTTTGATCTCTGACCCCTGGGCCAAAGGCTGGAGCATGGAGACTGAGATTCATGTTAATGAAGTGTGTGACAGACATGAGAGGAGAGTGGTGGCCTTCAGAGTGTATTCAGAGAGAACTGATGAGTGTGTTGTGCAATGGAAGAGCCTGGGTCATGGTTTCTTCTGAAAGTGATAGTTTGGCCAAAAATGATCATTTACACAATTTGTCCCGTAGCCTAAATGCAGTTTTCTATATCCAAAACATGTCTGAGGTTTGCTTCTTTAGCTCTGCACTGGAGTTATGCTAATATACCAAGACGCTTACACTCCAACAATTTGCACTGTGTGATCTACATGCCTAAATCATCACACATATCAATTTGTGTAGAATCTTGAAATAAAGAGTATAACCGTACCGCTACATCTGTTATAAATATGCTACAGTGGAGTTACAGTAGGAGTTTCTAGTTTAAAGACTTTGAAAACCCTCTTCTGTTGCTGTATCTTGAAGGTGAGAGGAACAGCTTTAGGGTAGGTGGATTGTTTTGAATTTTTTTCTTTGTTAGTTGGGTAAAGCAAAAGGATGCTAGCGGCTCACGCTACTGATAGGAAGCCAGATATCTTATTGCAGCTCTGTAAATGAGGTAACTGTCTTCAGTTAATCCTTACAGTAGAACACATTGCCCAGACAACATAAATGGCTCATCAGATGAGGAGGCCAAAAAGTTAAGCGCTGAAGTTAGCCAGGTATTTTGATACCTCAGTTTGGCTTCTTCTTTCCTATTCACTGGCTAAAAAAGGTAAAAATCTGTCTCTGGCGTCCAGTTTGTGCTGAATAAAGACAGAGTTGTTGTTCTCTTTACAATTTTGTTTGAGAAAAAAGTCACACACAATGCTAGCTTGGTTATTTTTATGGGAATCTAGGCAAGCAGCCAGGATTGGTTGACACCACAGGGATTGACAATAGTTTTATGATATATTTAGGGCTATTGGCCAACTGCTGATTACAAAGCTTCCATTTCTTGTTAGCTACATTAGCCTCAGAGCTCCAGTTCAGAACAAACTTTGAACACCAAATATGCCTTATCTGATGGATTCATAAAGGTTGAAGAAAAAATTGATTGCTGTTGTAAATTAGATTTAGATCACTCCAACTGAGCTCTCAGTCCATTATAGAAAAAGCAGTGAAAGCATCAGGTTATCTCCCAGGCCAGTGGCCCTCTAAGGAACACTCCAAGTGTCCTCAATGAGGTCCTCAACGGGCCTTTTTATTGGACAGTTCGTTCTCTTTTGTGACTTGAACAAAGGCCTCCAGTGAAGCTGTGATCTTGTCTCGTTCTGTAGCTGGCGGTGGTAAGAGATCGTCTCTACTGTCTCTGGGCCTCCGTCTCCAATCAATGAGTCTCTAATAGCACCTCCAGGTGTTCTGTTGGAGATGGAGTTTGATCTGCGGATCATTACGCGTTGTAAGCCCTCTTGTACCCCCCACCATGGGCATTGTTAGAACATGAAGCAAAATCCATATTTCCTTTTTAAAAGTTGCGGACGGTTGCTCTTTTTTCATCCTGTCATTTCCCTTTGTTGCCTTTGTTGTGGCCTCCATTTCTTTCTCTCTCTCTCTCTCTTTCTCTCTCTCTTTAAGTACGCATGGTAAGCACTGGAACTCATTGTGCCCCGGTGCAGAAGGCCAATGAGGTGGTGAGACACGTATCAAAGAGTGAGTAATTCCTCTTCAAGGAGGTGAATGGAGAGAGGAGAAAATGGTCTTCCTCCTCCACCCGTCCCACTTACACAACAAACTAAAGCACACATAGGCTGTGTTCAATTAGAAGTCTTCTTTCTAGAAAGTGACCCATATCTGTCATTAGTGTGAACAGGCTTGTGTTCTGCAAAGACCACATGCGTACATCTTGTTGTGTTAAAACCATTGCTAACAGCCTTCCACCCTCCCACACTGGATAATGAGGAGAAGATGATGTGTGCTTGCGCAGTGAAGTGCCTCAGTTGTGTATCTGATCTAGGACCACATATAAAAATGATGCAAATCTGATTTAAAACAATCAGCTTTTTTATGTTCTGCCTATATATACAATGATATCTAGTGAATCTAGTCAGTTAAGTCGGTCACAACTAGTTTTTTTGTTTGTTAGGCTGTTCTCGCATCCATATGCATCTTCTGTTAACCGGGTTAAATCTGTCTGACAGGAAATAACCACTTCCAAGTAGTTGCCCATTCTGCATGCCATGAAGTCATATACATCAAGATAGAGTTACTAATATAATAAGCATTGCACTGAAGTAGTTAGGGTTAGGGTTAGTGGTACTAGGGTTAGTAGTAGGAGTAGTTTTTTTTTTTCTTTTTGATGTATTTTAAAGTGAAGCTCATATATTTGGATTTATCATTAGTTTCATTCATTATTTTTTTGTAAATAAAAATTAAAAATTAAAAATGCTGTCCCACATTTTCATGTTATTACTGAAACCTGCGTTTTAGCCCATAGGCAGAGCCTTATTTTAGCCACACCGCTGCATTTTAGAGTAGGAAGTGAGGCTGCATCCCTTTCTCACACACATGGTGAGCAGTTAGATAGAATTTGAAATAAATTTTTTCCAAAGTCTGAAAATTAGCATGTAAATATATTATTACATGAGATATCTTACTGCCTCATGCTTCGGGGCTCAGGGATGTGTTTTTTGACAAAGTGCACTGGACATTCTGATCATAGCCAGAAGTCTGGCTTGTGAGTCTAGTGCCACTTCAGCCCTGTCACTTTGCTTCCAAAAACTTTGCTATCCTATTGCAGGGAGTCAATTGTGCATCCCTATTTTATCTCTCCATTACTGTCATTTGGTAGCTTGACTGTAGTGTGAGGCAATGTATTGCTGTTTTTTCTGTTTTTGCCATACCCTAATTTAGTATGGCAAGTATGATGGGTAAAATGTTGTTGGGAGTAACTTTTGCCATAATACAGTGGTACAGACCGCAGTTTTCACTTGTTCAGCAAACAGTTAAAGCCTTTTGCATAAGCTAATAATCAGACATTCATCCTTAAAAACCTTGATTTAGTAAATATCATTTGAAAAGCCATTCTAAATTGAAATATTTTGACAAGTACTACAAAATTTCATTAGCTTGAATGAATTTTCCATAAAGAAATGTCCATTGTCCAACCTCACAACAATAGCTCCTAAAGAATGAATTTGTGGGAGGAGCATGGACGGGTCAATCGCGCCCATCCATGTGCTGCAGAGGCCCCTGTGTCACCACAGCCTGCCAGGCGTGTAGTGGGCCTCCCTTCATCCTAATGGCTCACCACCAGCTGGGCGTGTTTAGCATTTAAGAGGCCTCAACCCCCCACCTCCAGCTCTTTCAGCCTCTCCAGAGCCACGCCGCGGACTGCTAGCCGGGCCTTTTCTCCTGCTTCGAGTGAAGTGACACGGATCCGCTCCTCAGCCTCCTGCTAGATCAAAGGGGCTCGTCTTTTCTCTGTCTCTCTCTGCTTCTGTCTCCATTCCTTTTTTTCTTTCTTTGGTTTTGTGTGCGTTTCAGGGGGCTCTTGCTCAATTTGTACTGCTGGGTAATTTGGGCCATTACGGGACCCCTGTAACACCGGCAAGGAGTGAATGCTGCAAAGCAGGGCGTGATTAGTGAGGGCTCTTTACAGCCTCCCTCAGATAAAGAGCAACCCCCTCCTCACCCATGCTTTACCTCCATAAATCCTGCGTCTTATTTGCTTGCCTGCCATTTTTGTGGGCACGCTGTCGGGTGCTGCTCGAAGCTCTGCTCCCCTGCAGGCCCCCTGAATCGCCTGGCCTTTCTAGGAAACACTTATCTTTGTAAAGGTTACTTCTTTCATGGGTTTTTCTCTCTCATTTCCCATTTCCCCTGATTCTTCCATGGCATCACTCCAAAGATCCCTTTTTTGGGACCCTTTTTTAAGACCCTAGGGTTGGTACTCTTACCTCTGTTCTATTAGGGTTGCAAGTTCCCTTCCTACAGAGAGACATGGGCAAAAATAAAGTGAACTGTGTGTATTACTGTCTATTCCTAAAGCTTTTTCAGTTCCTTTCTAACGATGTGTTCGTATTCGATTACATCACTACTCTCTATGTCTCTTATACTCTCTCTTTCTTTCAGACAGTAACCATGTTTACCTCTCTCCCTCCTCTTGTGCTCTATAACTATGCCTCTCTCTCTTTCTCTCTCTCTCAAGGTTCCTCATTAGCTTGGTCTCAGGAAGCTTTTCATCATCTGAATGAAGTATGGGGACAGTACTGTGGACCAAGCTGTGCTATCCCCGCCTCCTTTACACTCTCGTCACCAAGCAACTGGACACAAAATGAACCCCCCCCGCCCCCTTTTTGCTACCAAATAGCTTTCAGGGATCTGCCGATGGGCAAGCTTTTGTTCCATTCTCTAGAAGTAATTGGAAAGAGTTTAAGCTTTGTTAAGTTTTAATTTACCTTCTCTGGATGTCCCGTCGAGCATCTCACTGCGTAATTGACCGGGGCAGTTCAGTGGAGGATTTGCAGAATCTAGACTGAAGTAGTTCGCCTCCCCTCTGCTAAAAAGAGAGAGAGAGAGACAGAGTGAAAGAGAGGATTGTGGGGAGAAATGCAGCACTTGTATAGAAGCGGACGGCTAATTGCACGAGTGTTTAAGTGTTTGTGCAGGGTTAAACTGCAGCCTGTTTCGGTGGTTGGATGAGGCTGCTTTTCTGCAGATCAGCATACACTTTATGATCTAATCGAGGTGGTGAATTTGATGGGCTCAGTTGGCTGACACAGGTGATTTGCAGGGCTAGGCTGGTTGCAGGAGTGAACTTTATTATCTGTGCTGTTTAAAGCAGTGGATTTGATGTTTGTGGTTGGTGGAGGCAGAGAATTTGATGGCTAGAGTTGGTTTTCACAATCTTTTTCACAATATTGGATGAGAATGTGATGGTCAGGGTTCATGGTGGCAGTGAATTTGATGGTCCTGTTTGGTGGAGGCAATGCATTTGATGGCCAGAGTTGGTTGAGGTGGTGGATTTGATGGTCTGGGTAGGTCTTTGCAGTGAATTTAATGGTGCTTGCTGGTCGAAGTATCAAATTTTATAGTTAGGACTGGTTGAGGTAGTGAATGTTATGGTCTAGATTGGTTGAAGCACTACATTTAATGGTCTGTGTTGGCTAAGATGATGAATTCGATTGAGTTGGTTGAGGTGATTGAAGGGCTGGGTCAGTTGAGGCAGTGAATTTGATGGTCTAGGTTGGTTGACGCAATGAATTTGATGGCCTGTGTTGGTTAAGGTGGCAAATTTGAAGGGCTGGGTCGGTCAAAGCAGTGAATGTGATGGCCTAGGTTAGTTGATGCAATTAAATTGATGGTCTAGGGTGGTTGAGGCAATTAAATTGACCGACTTCTAGTTATTGCATCCATGCTTACGTTTTGTTTTAAAATCATAGAGAGTGCCTTTAATGAAGGACCAGGAGGAGCTGATGAGAAGAGAATTAAAAGATAACTGACTATTAACCTTACATTGCAGAGGACAATCTCTCAAGCTGTCATTGCAGACTTTAAAGCAGATGTTTTGAATCAGATGTGATATGTTGGCTGGCCATCAACAAATGCCTGTGCAGAATGCTACCTCCTCACTTGCATACACCAATGCATATACATCCAAGCATAGACAGTAGAAGGTGGGGGAAGGTGTCTCTTTGTTTCTTTCTCTCCACTCCTTCTCTCTTTATCTGTGTTTTTCTCCCTTTCTCCCTCTTTCTTCTGCTTCTGATTGGCTCTCATCTCTGTCAGTCACCCACTAATCCCCATTGCCTTTGTTTGAAGACCTTTTGTCTTTTCTTCTCTAGCTGCTGGTATACTGATGTAGAGCTGACTTTAGACCTGCAGGTATGAGCTGAACATCATAGTTAATCAGTGTAGAAGTAAGGAGAGAGAAAGAGAAAGACAGAAATGTTTATTGGGCTTGTTTTCCCAATACACAGTAAGCCTAGCCCTCAGCTTCCATAGAGGAATTCCATAGAGGAGAATTAGGCTTAGAATGTGTCTGAAAAGCCAGCCTATTAGCCAGCCTAGAATATAAAATGAGACCAAAAATAGTGCTCTGTGTTTATTGAATGGTTTTTGGAGGGTTCAGTTTTAGGAGGGATAAATTTGGAAGTATCCAAACTCTAAACAAGGGACAATTTAGAGCTGAGATGGATGCCTTTGTTACAGCCAGTGTGGAGTATAACTAAGTAGTCCATTTTTCTGTTCCTGTTGGGTAAATCCCAATTGCCAATTTTGATCCTGAGTTCTTTAGAGTCAAATGGGCAGACTTGGGTCAACTTTCTGGTGGATTTTTGGTAGCAATTTTAGCCCAAAGCTCATTCTGTGTGGGCTAAATGAACACATGAAGCACACTAGCACATTCAAGTACATCAAGTACCCAAAATAACATTATTTGCTCATTAATGAGCCAAACTGCCATTTTGATTTCTAGTGATCAAATAAAGTGCTATATTATTGATACACATATAATTATGCTATTATGTTTTAGTACAAGTACAAGTACAGCAATCGAATACAGTACAAGTGCACCTTTTTTTAAAACTGTAAAATAAATAAATCAATAAAATGCATGCCTAATTAACATCCTATAAAGAAAAACAGGCTTTAGTTTAAACAATAGGTTGGCAAAAAAAATGACATGATTTCCTCCTCACCCTAAATTTAGTCAGTCAGCCAAGATATTTTAAGTGTCTCTAGCTTACTGCTTTCATTTTGCACTAGAGCTACGGATTTAACGTACGCGCTTTAAAAAGATGTTTGTTCAAGCATGCTTTAGTAAAAGAAATGGTTCTGTTTAGAACTATGAGTTCTATGTAGAAACATTTCATGCTTAAATGGTTCTTTGCATGGTGAAACGATTCATTGTGTTGTAAATGATTCTCTATAAAAGCTTTTTAAAACTGGTTCTATAAAGCACCAAAAAGGTTCTGCAATTGTTACGATGTCAAGTGAAAAGAACCCTTTTACCATGCAGAGAACCATTAAGTAAGTGCGTGTAGCTAACAAGCTATGGAAACATATAACACACTAATTAGCGCCGTACAAACTACATGCGTACAAAAATACATCACAAGCTGCACAGGCTTGTGCAGCTTGTGGCTCAGCGTGACCCTTTTTTCTTGACTGTTCTCTCCACCAGTGGAACTGTCTGCATTACTTTCAGACTAGCATTCAGGTTCAATTTCCATCTTCACTGCTTTACTCTAGCTTCATTTTTCTGCAAGGTTCTGTGAATGCTCAATTTCAGCCTTTTGCATCTCTCCTTCTCCCCCCTCTTCCTTTCTGCCAGCTGTCGATCTCTGTTGCTTACTCTCTCTCTCTCTCTCTCTCTCTCTCTCTCTCTCTTTCTCTTTGAGAAGCAGTTGGTCTCCTGCTGGTTGATAATGTGTCTCATGTCCCCTTGAATCCTTGGATAAGTGCCGACCCATTCAGCCCCAGCTCTCTACTATCAAAGGATAAGTAGTATAACAACATATACAGTTACGTCTGTATGGTTTTGAAGCAGCACTACATTTTATAGCCAGGTGTAAGGGTGGGTGATATAAACTTAAATTTGTATCATAGTGTTTTTCTCTTTCCATGATTGGTATAAAACCTCTATACTGTGTAGGGGGTCTTTATCCTTTTTTTCTCACTAGCAGGTTTCATTTGTAAAAATGGCCTTCTAAAGCAGGGGTTCCCATATTACACGCCAGGATCCACATGTACTGATAGTGTTTGTCTTGAGACACTATGGCTGCACATTTTAAACATTTTCATTTTTAAATATTCTAATAATTATTATTTTGAAGATTTCAATGTTCTGTACTGCAGCTGGAGTTACTGTCAACTCAAGTCTCACAAGTTGTAGCACAAACCACCAGTGAATCTGGCAACTGCAATCTACTAATGAGAAGCTAGTATTTGGCTTGATATGCAGCAATTGAACCTGTTGGTTATTCAAGTGGCTTTTCTTCTTTCTGTACTCTGATCACTGCCACTTTCTGTGTGCTGATCACTGATGTTAAACTGGGAAATAATCAGTTATAAATGCTAAACGGTGTTTTGGATGTGCTTTAGTTGCGTGCAGGTGTGGGGGATATGGTAAAAATATTATAATCAGAGTACTTAAAGACATTTTCTTCATACACAATAAACATCCCAATATTTAGTCTTTTTTGGATTTCCTAAGTTGGGACAGATAAAATAGAACCTATAGTGCCATATAGAGATATACTATAATAATATTAATAAAAATAAAAAACCAACAATTGTGATGATTTTTATTCAGTGTTTTACAAATGGCACTGCACTAATCCAATTACACAGGACTAATTATGCTCACGTTATGAAACGTGTAGTTAGTTTACATCTACGATTAATTTTATCATGATAAACTCCCACCCCTACGCTGAAGTGCTTTGAAAGCATTGGTGGTGTGGAAACTGAGTGGGATAGAAGTGTTGGACAGAACTGAAATGAAAGCAAGAGAAAAACAGATAAACGTGCAAACCAATCAGAAATGAGAGCAGATCTGTTCTGGCCAGGGACCAATAATCATCTGACAGTCCTCTCTGTTAGTAGTAATAGTAAACTCAACAAGCCCTTCTCTTTTCCTGGAAGGTTTGTTTGACATTTGTGCAGAGAAAAAAATATGAGTCACGCTCACACAAAGCATCAGATTTGCCAGACATCAGCTGTGACAGTGATGTGCATTTCATCTTGCATGTTCCAGGACAAACAAGTTACACATTGATTTTTTTCAGTATACCATGTTCCTCGGCTATCTGGACAATAGCATTGCACGTCTCAGCTGATTATTTCAGTGGCCTTTTATAGGTATAGAGGTATACTTACCTAGCTGATGTGGTGGCGCTCTGAAGACTGGCTCTGTGCTGTAATTTCAGCCCAATTAAATGTAAGGATGCACCGTAATATTGATGTCCTGTCAGCTGTTGGGTAATTGCTAAAACTGATGGCTTTCTTTATTGCTGCTGTGGTGTAACATGGAGGAGCCAGAGGCAGTAAGCTGCATTTTTGAGTAAGTGTTATTTGGGCATCTCCACAAGGCATCAGCACTGAAAGCGGATGAAACAACAAAGGGCAAATCCATTCTCAAAGACAAGACAAAGGGAATGAGAATCAACGCGGCTTAGAAATGGAGCTATACATATATGTGTTGTGACAAACTGGGGAGTGCGTTTTAAAATTTTAATTACTTCATTACTAAGAAGCAAGTGTGCGATCTATCCAGTGTCAGGACTGAATATAATAATTCCACTGCTAGTTAAATGCTATATAAATAATTGTGATTAACAATTTGTCTTTTTTTGTCATTACAAATTACAAGTACAAGCTTGAAGTAGCCAAACTGGTTGATTAGCCAGCTTGTGTTTGAGTAGTACTGGGTGATATACTGGTTCATCTGGTATACTGGTTAAATTCTTCCTTAGGTATGAGCGTCATCATAACCGCTATACTGGTATGCCACAAATAAGCAAAGATAACGCTGCATATAAACAGTGCAAACCGTGCAAGCATTAGCTCATTTGTCAGAATGGCTAAGTCAAGGATGTTTCAGTCACGTTTAAAATGAAAATGTAAACACAGCAGTCTTTTGACCAGCTCCAGAGGTGTAGTCCATTGCATCTGAAGTAGTCTGCTTTGTTTTTGGGGGAGTGGCAAAAGAATGGCAGGTCCTTTGGGGTTAGTGACATCCCAGAATAATGAGCCACAGTTAACCATCAAAACTATGTTTTTTTAAGGATCAAAAATGGTTTATTTGAAAGAAATACGAATTCCATTATACACAGAAAAGGTCAGAAATTATAATTGTACCATGAGATAAATTTTTGGCCATACTGCCCACTACTGTTGCTGTCAATACATACTAGCTCCAAACTGATGACAGACAAATAGATATATATTACCGACAGTTGCCTCTGTACATCTCATAGTAGCTAAAACCTGTGGAAAACATTTGCAATCAGCTCAAATAATTGCAGATGATTATGTTATAATGCTATTGTTACAGGCCTTTCCAGTGTGGCTTTGACGTATCTAGAAAGGACGCTGGCTCTGCTCATATTCTGTTCTAAAATGAAAGACCTATTATTATACCATCTAGTGCTGGGCAATGATGACATGTTGGGGATTGATTTATTTTGATTTATTTTCTAGTTTTCTGTTTATTTTCCTCCCCACGACCCTGAGGGAGAAGCGGCTTAGAAAATGTGTGTTTGTGTGTGTGTGTGTGTGTGTGTGTGTGTGTTTGTTTTCCTTTGTTTTAATAAATATATCATAGCATCATCATATTTGATGATATTTAAGTGTAATTATATTAAAGAAAACCCTACGCAGTCTAATTCTACTGTTACATCAACAGAGGTGCTGCCATTCTGTGAAATAGAATGTTATCATTGTGTAATTTCATTTATCAATACATAGCAATATAGCTATACCAGTATAGACAATATTTTGAGCAGCAGTTCTTTTTCTATGCTGAGTTTCACAGGGGTAGTCAAATTTAAGCATTTACCTTGTCTTTTTTTCATCCTCTCTGACCGCCACCTCAAGGAGTATATTTTTTTAGGACAGATTCAAGGAAAATGTTCTGCGCATTCCCCTGTCTTCCTCCTCCGTCTCTGTCTTTCACTCTGCTCTTTTAATAAAGGTTTAGCTGGAACGCTGTTGATTGACAGGCTCTGGAGAGCAGAAGGCCCAGCAGCTGTCACTCACAGCTCTCCCTCGCTTTTCCCTCCAGCTCAGAGCTAACGTGGGAACGCAAGGTGCACTGTTTTAAATTTCTCATCACTTTCAGGGGTTTTGCTTCCTCATGCTTTTACAGATGGTGTTCAAAATACAGTTAGACATAAAGATATCTCTGCTTGTCAATTGACACACTCGGGTATCTTTTTCAGTTAATTCAGGTAGGGTTCAGAAACACAATAAAAAATGAAAAAGAATTTTTTTTTAATGTTTTCTGTTCATCTGAGCACTAAGTAGAGGTTTGCATGTGTATGAAATTGAAGCCTGAACTCAACATGTACCTTTGACTTGGAGAGCTTACCAGGGCTTACTGGAACTGCTAAATTTAAAACCTAATATCAACCCGATCCTACTTTACAGTGGTTTACTTTATTACTAAGCCCTTGAGTTGATTGGCAGAAAATGTCATACTGGTATAATGGTAATTTACACATCTTTAATAGATTGTAAACAGTATTTATTTTTTTTACCAGCCCAACATCTCCTTGCCATTTATCTGTGGTGTGATTACAATTGATGCGCAGTTGAACTTCATCCGCAATATTAAGGCCTCATTCACTCACTACTCAAAATCCAGAGATATAGACTGTAGTATTATTTGTAAAATATATGTAGGTACAATTTATGAAATACAAACAAATCTACTACATAAGAACTGATGTAGTCAGCTGTATCAGAAGACTCTGCAGTGGACCAGCTGGTTTCCTGATGCATTCCGTTGTGCAGGTGCCACAGAATAACTGTTGCTCCATTTAAGGTGGAATGGGAAAGTCAAACAACAAAAAATAGCAAATAAGAAGCCAATTTGAGCCTTGTAGAACTTGTAGTGGTTGAAACATTTAGTACCACTTTTGCCAGCCTGAGGTGTTAGTGTCAACAGGTCATATAGGTTTATTTGCATATTGTTCAGTTTTGTTTTTACTGTAATGCACAATAAAAATGCTTCAGATTTACTTTGGTTGTTAAAAACGTTCTTTATTTAAAAGTGACCGGACATCCTGGAATAATAAGCCACAGTTAACCTACAAAAGTAGCTTTACTTAAACGTCTAAAATAATAGTTAAAAAAAATATGCATACCATGATATATGCTGAAATGGTCAGAAATTTGAATTAAAACATGACAAATTTTTGGCCATGCTGCCCACTACTCTGCCCAAACTATCGATACTTAGTAGTTCCCAACTGATGGCAGACTTGTTTAGCACAAGCTCAAAGGTGCCGTAGTACCAGTTAGATGTTAGGACTTATGTTGAGTCCAGAACTACAGACTATAGTATTACTTACAATCCTTCAAAATAATAAAAAATCTAATATATAAAAAACGTACTCCTTAGAAAACAAACTGTGCCCGACTCAAGTCTGATATAGAAATTATGTTGGGTCCTGTTAGCCTCGGGTTGGGTAGCAGATCCCTTATGTGGTTTGAACAAAATTGACCTTGTTTTTGTTCCTTGAGCCCGTTTGCAGCCCTCAATCCAAGGCATTGTGAAGCATGTAAAAATTCCTTTTTTAGAACATACAAATAAGTCATATATTCTGTTGGCACCATTGTTGAAGTCAGCTGCCTTAACGTTGACCATGGATTCCAGCCGACTGGCTGTGGGTTTGAGTCCGGGCCTATTGTGAAGGGGGCTTGAGTGGGTAACAGTAGGTGCTGTTTGGAACGGGGGGGTGGTAATGAATTCTGCCTTGGTCTAGATGTCTCCGGACCACCCCTGTCTTTCTCAAACAAACAAATGAAAAGGGGCCACAGGTCCCTCCGCAGCCGGGGAATGTCGGATTTAGGGCTCACTGGGGGGAATTCCACAGTAATGGAGGTCAAAGGAGAGAGAGGCAGGGTCAAAGGAAATGTCATAGGTCAGACAGAGGCGGAACAACTTTTCCCCAACTGGGTTTTGGAACAGCTTTTATTTCTGTGTGTATATGTGTGCATGTGTGTATGTGGGTGAGTGTGAGAGTGTGCCCACCCTGTGTGGAGCTCCTTGCATTCCTTTGGTAAAAGCCTTCTGGTGCTTGACTTTTGACTCTTATGTGTATAAGAGTGTATGTGTATGTGTAACTTGTTTCCGTCTCCATATTTGCAGTGATGGCCGACATCTGGTTTAACAGTTGAAAGTCTTCCTAAGGTAGTAGTTATATTATAACCTTAATACTGGTATAAAACAAATAAGTGCAGGTAACACAACTTATTAACAATTCAAAACACACTAGGGCCATCCCATTCAGCTGAATCAGAGAGTCAGGTATGTTTTAGCAAGAGTTCATTTCCCACTGTCTTGTCAGTTACAGTCTGACGGAATGTTAATCCAGTCAGTCCTTAGGCTCGTGTGGACACTGACCCTCCTACCCTGTTTCTGTTGCCTCACACACCACCTGCGGTGCCACCTGCCTTGGTCAGCTGCAGAGACTGCTCTGCAGTCTTGGGGGCCTGATCCTCACAACAAGCTGCTTCTTTGCTGCAACTGATAGCATGAATGACAATATCTGATGTTTGCAGTTGTAAACATGTGTTTATAAGTCAAATGACATGAGCAATTCAGACATGAAACAACATTTAGCACCATTTTTGCCAGACTCAGGGAAGCTGCTGCATGCTTACATGTATGCACCGTTTTTCTATATATTGTTTAGTTCTGTTTTCACTATTTACTTCAGTTGTTACATGTGGCTCTCGTTAAAATGAAGCCGCTAAATAAAGTATCCAAAATGTTTTTACTGAAAAACTGATATTTCTCAAAACCATCAGAAATGTTTATAATATCCACACCAGGCAAACCTTTGAGCCTTGAGAGAGGTCTATATGCTGCCCCTGTAACCGTGCTCCACTACGCTTAATGGTGTCCAGCACAGTTAAACCTGCTTTACGGGGCCTGGACTGTCCACCAATAAAGAACACCCTCTTCCTGTTCTCCCCCTTGTACTGGATGTTTTGTATGAGCAGAGAAATTGGTGTAGACAGCTGCTAGCACTCTAGCTTTTTGTGGTCGATAGTCATCAGTTGTAAAGAGGGTAATACAAAAGGGATTTTGGTGCGCTGTTCAGTAGGTGTGCAGTTTTGGGTTACTCTGCTGGACACTTGCTTCCTTGCATACTGCAAAAGACTGTACTCTAAGTTGTTGCCTATTTTGAGCCATATAATCAGTTTGGAGCAGGAATATCCAGTTCCTGTCCTGAGGTCCAGCAGAGCTTGATGATTTCATTACTCAAACACACCTACTGAAGCCGATAACTAACTGCTGAGTTGAATGAGTTGTGCTTGAACAAGAAAAATGTGCTAGACCAAGGCCCTCAAGGATCAGAATGGGACACCCTGGTTTGGGGTGGGAGATGTAGTGGTAGGTTAGTGGTTGGTTAGTGTAGTGGTTAACACCTTTGCTTTCTACACTGTAGACTGGGGTTCAATCCCTGACCAGGGCAAGCACCCTACACTATACCAATAAGGGTCCTTGGGCAAGACTCCTAACACCACCTTGGCCTACCTGTGTAAAATGATCAAATTGTAAGTCGCTCTGGATAAGGACTAGGCTACTGGCTAAAAAGGAAACTGAATGTAAAGTAAGGATTAATCTAGATATTTGAATATATGTAACTAAATGTACTTCTGAAAATGTCTTTTTATTCAAAAGCATACCAAAGAAAATCTTTTTGGTCACCGTGGAGTAAAGGAGGTTGCCTTGAATAAGCTAATGATCTGATGCTAACACTAGAGTTAACCAGTGCAGCAGTTGATGGTAACAACTCATTACCTTCTACCCAAAGATTTTTCTAGAGTTGATAGAAATGGGTGTTTGGGTGCAAAATGGGTGTTTAGATATTCTGGGTGTATGGTGCTGTATACAGAGTGATTGAGATGGCCTACTGAGCTTGGATTTGAGCATGGAAATCACCAGAGCCAGACACCCCAGCTATAGGGACCACTTTGCTAGTTTCTGTGTGTGGCATTGAATCGGGTGTTTGTTGTCACTCAGGCAGCCAGCGCTTCCACCCTCTCTCTAAACTTACAGCCAGGCAGACCCACTCAACCAGCCCCAGCCTTCTTTGTCATCACCTCTCCTTTCTTCTCTTTTCTTCTCCCTCTCACACTTTTTTCCTCCTCCATCTCTCACACTCCCTCCATTTCTGTCTTTCAGTCAGCGATGGCAGGGTCATAGGTTATTCAGGACTGCAAAGGGGGAGGGTAGCCATGACCTTTCTGCATGCACTGGGGCATAATGCACCCCCTGCTTTCCACCCTTTCCTTGTGCACCTCCCCTGCTCACACTTTCTCTTTCTGTCTCATTTCCCAGCTCCATCTAAAGCCCATCCCCCCATGGCCCCCAGGGGCCACCAGCAGTGACCTTGGCTTTGGGGATGAACAAATTAAATTGCCCAGGCCCTGCGTTTGTCTCTAAACACCAGGCTGCAGTGTTCCACAGCAAGACACACACCATGGCTAGGCGTAGACTGACCATTGAGATGTTAGGAATATCCCTGGTGGGCTGGGGTGTTCTCTTTTTTTTAATAGCACTATAATCACAATCAGGAATATTCCCACTGGGCCTTTTTTCTTTTTATGATGCATCTCTCCTATCTATCTGTCTAATTAGCTTGCTCCTTGTAGCCAAGTCAACCTGTTAGTAGCTAACAACAGATTGCCAGAGAAAAATCTCAGCTACATCATGCAGTGCTGCTGTGTAAAGGGGCCCACTTTGTGTAAAGTGTTTTAGGGCATTTTATGTGAGCCCATATGTCCAGATGAACTGTTCATGATTTCCTGAATTACAAGAACTACAATGAATGACCATGCAATAGCAGGTTGATATGCTTTTATTTTGAGTTGTTATTTTGTGTAGGTTAGGGGGTGTCTGTAAAGCTAATTCTCTGCTGTGTTCTCAGCAGATGTGTTTTAATATGGGTGATTTCATTTTAAATGTTTGTGCTCATCAATTTGCTGCTGTGAAACAGCATTTTTATTTTTTGTATGTATTGCATTATATGGCGCTGCCACCAGATTACTTTAAACATAAAAATGTATTCCAGTAGAAATGACTGTTACCTGTTAAAAATGCCTTTTACATTTTTACATTACTACATTAAAGTAGCATTATGTGATTACTGTCTCTTACCTTTGGATCACTCATCTTTTTAAAGTCATGAAATTAAATAAAGACTAGAGATTTCACCAAGATGATTTTAACCTAACACAAGGTGAACATAAAAACTAATAGATTATAGGCGCTTTATACCAAAGTGAAAAGTTCAATATGGTGTATATCCTCTTTTGGAACTATATTCTATATTTTCTATATTAGTTCATAAAGCTTCATATTGTGTATCTTGTTTGCTTTTGGATGAATAATTTGTAGATGCTCCTTTAACTTTCATCAATTTCTGTAGTACACAAAAATCTACATGTCTTAGTAGTTTTAAAAGACACCAGTTTACCACAGAAACTAAGTAGGAACTGATATTGTTAGTTCTATCTGGGTGACAAGCAATTTCTTCATTTATGGTGCAGTAAAACAACAGAAGTAAAATTGCTCTCATCACTTCATATATTGCATTACAGTCTGTCAGAATGACCACAAGTATCATATGTACTACTTCCCTTGTCATTAAACAAACTCATATGCCACCTGGTTTGGATGAGGTACAGATATTATGATGTAACTGATCATAGTGATCTTAGGCTCATGTGCTGAGGCTCCAGAGCGTCCCATTCTACTGGCAGTGCTTTTCTAAGGAGATTATACAAGCTGTTGAGCGTCTGTGTCAGCAGCCTTAAAGTAGCCGAACTGGCTAATTAGGTGTGGGGGAAAGGGGGGGGGTACTATTGGATGTGTGTGTGCGAAACAGCGAGCAAAACAGAACCGATCAGGTCATAAGGTCTCAGCCGTGCCAAAGAACGGAATGCTGCTTCCAGGTTCAAGGTCTGAGCTCAGCAGCAGTGGGGTCCCTGAAAGCATCTGAGACCACCAACACATGGTGTTTTCATTTTGTTGTTTGCACCCTCCCTCTCTCCCTCCTTTCTTTCTTTTTGTCTTTCTTTCTGTCTTTCTTTCTTTCATCTTCCTTTGCCAAAGACCACTATGTAGCTTCCCACCCATCTGGTCCATGCTCCGGTGACTGCCACCCCTGGAAATGACGAGAAGGCTTTTTCATCATGCAATGTGTGTTAGGAGGTAATGGAACTAGACAAAAGCAAATTATGTGCACATCTAGGGAAAAAAGAATCACCAGCAAAAAAAAAAAAAAAACGCTATCACAAATAATGCTAACTGGCCCCATACTGTCGCCTCTCATAAACGTACACACACACAATCTCACACACAAACACGTCCAGTTGAGGCGGCGCAGATGAAACAGGGCTGTTGTGCCCTTCCCAGAATCCCCTGCTCGCATTCCAATCCCCGGCAGCTCCATCTAATTGGTTCCTGTGGAATTCCGTTTTGGGCCCCAGGCGGCCCGCTCCACATTCTGCCAGGGCTTTTAACCCTCTGTGTCCACTTCAGGTGCATTATCCCCACGTGACAAAGAATCCAATCAAAGAAACATTTGAAGCAAATGGGCAAAAGCCTCCCCTCCTCCCCTCCCCCCATCTCCCCTCCCCTGTTTGTCGTTGTATCAGACACGGTCCACTCGTCACCTACTAATTCGTCAGAACAAAGATGTTCAACAACAATGGAGGATTTCTCAGCCTGGCGAGTGGAGGATACGCTCTGTAGAAGAGTAAGTGTTAGGACACGCTGATTGTAAAGATCTCAAGTTAACCTTCTTAATAAAGCTGGAACAAAAAAAAATTGGAGTGGATGGTGATGTCATCCATAGGAAAAGGACTGCGATCCGCCACAGGCGATAGGCGTGAGGAGATGCTTTTGTGCATGAAAGAGGATTTACCCTCGTTGGCCGAGCGCTCAGCTCAGGCTTGGTGAAACATGAAACCACTGAAACAGATCGCTGGCGACAGCATGACAAATCAACCCTTTTTTCTGGGAATGTGTGAGAAAGTGCAGGGCTGCAGTGATCAGTCGATAAAATCAGTGATGCTGATTGTGAAGATGTGAATTTTCCCTGTCACGCATTATATGTTTAAAGAGGAACTAAACTGATTTTTAATTTTCTAAATTAAATAGGTCAAAATGAAATGGATAAGATTCAGACGTGATTCAGAGAGGTCTGATGTGAAATGCCCTGTTCAAGAGTCAGGATTATTCACATTGGTGACAGGAACATGAGGAGGTTAACGTCTCTAAAAGCTACCTCACATATAGTTAAGTTATTAAGTGATACTTTTTTGATCCCACAACTGGGGAAATTCCACCTCCGCATTTAACCCATCCGTGAAGTGAAACACCACATACACACTAGTGAACACACACACACTAGGGGGCAGTGAGCACACTTGCCCGGAGTGGTGGGCAGCCCTATCCACGCGCCCGGGGAGCAGTTGGGGGTTAGGTGTCTTGCTCAAGGACACCTCAGTCATGGACTGTCGGCCCTGGGGATCGAACCAGCAACCTTCCGGTCACAAGGCCATCTCCCAAACCTCCAGCCCACGACTGCCCCAATAGTTATTACACAAAATGGTTATGAATACATTATCTGATGATTATGCCTGATTATCTGATAGTTTTGAGAACATTTTGGCATGAATCTTTTAAATCCTTTCATGGCAGAGGTGTAATTTTCCAGATTTACCATTTTACCATTGTCAACATTACATATAAAAACGTATAAGACATGTAGGTTAACTGGTGGTTTTATAGTAAATAAAATGGCTATATTTGTTACATATCTATAAGTTGTGACCCCGGCTTCCTATCACCACCACTGTAGAAAGATCAGAGATCAGTTTCTCCGCAATTAACCATTTCATGTGAAACCACTATGAATGTGGAATCCCCCTTTAAAACCAAAAACCTTCTATGTTCTATTATGTTATTATCAGTGTTTCCTCTAGATAATTTGGCAGACCCTTCAAAGCTTCTTGTGTTGTGCGTACATGGTGTTAAATGCACAGGGCTGGAATATAATCATCGCAAATCACAAATTTTTATTGTACTTTTTTAAGTGTAAAAATACAGTGAACACATTATAAAATTTGAATATGATTTCGGTTCTATACATTTTCATTGTGCTGTTTTGCTGGATTCTCAGTTATAGTCAATTAATTTATCTCTGAAGAATTCATGTGCGACTGAAAGCTTTATAGTTCATACAGGCCCAAAAATAATTTTCATAAATTGTGTAGAAATGTACAAGAATAGGGTTATTACTTTTTTAAAGCTACATTTATTACTGTTCATGCTGTCAAGTCTATAAGAAAGCCTAAATAGATCTACATTTGATTATTACGGCTGGAAAAATGTTATAGGAATTTGATTGATTATGTCTGCAAAACAAACTAATAACGATCCTTAGCAACACGCTCACGTTCAGGCTCTTGTGTTTTTTTCGTAGTAAAGTATACATATTCATACATTAATATACACTATATGGCTAAAAGTATGTGCATATTATGTACATGCCATAAAAACATGGGCAATAATAGGCCCCCCTTTGTTGCTGCCACAGGCTTCAGTCTTCTGGGAGGCTTTCCACAAAATTCTGCACTGTGTATTTGGGAATTTGAGCCCATTCAGTCAAAAGAGCATTTGTGAGGTCAGACACTGATGCTGGATGAGAGGGCTTGGTTCACAGTCAGCATTCCAATTCATCCCAAAGGTATTCATTGGGGTTGAGGTCAGGGCTCTGCGTATGCCACTGGAGCTTGTCCACACTACACTCATCAAACCATGTCTTGATAGAACTCTGCACAGTAAAGGGCCTTTCCTAAATGCAATAGTATTAACATTATCCTTCACTGTAGCTAAGGAGCTGAGCCCAAACCCTGAAAAACAGCCCCATAGCATTATCCCTCCTCCACCAAACTTTACTGTCAGCACTATGCATTCTGGTAGGAAATGTTCTCCTTCTCCACCAAACTCAGATTCGTCCATCGACTGCCAGTGAAATGTATCCACTGCTCCACACCACTTCAGTGCTTTACACCACTCCAACCAATGCTTAGAAGAAATTTCACAAACTCACTTGTGACAAAATGGCATCCTATGACAGTGCCATGTTTAAAGTCAGAGAACTCTTCAGTATGACCTATTCTATTGCCAGTGTTTGTCTATGAGATTGTGTGGCTATATGCTTGATTTTATACGCAATAAGCATGACTGAAAAGACTTGAGCGTAATCATTTGGGCAGCTGTCCACATACTTTGGCCGTATTTTGTTTACTATGTAGATATGAGCAAAACCATTGCATTTCATTTACTTTTCAGCCTGTATATTTTCTCTGTCTTATACGTGTGCCTATAGCTAATCATCAGGAATGGTTCCAAATTTTTCTTTTTTCTGAAGGTGGATTGGTCTCTTGGTCTTTGGATAGCATCTTTCATGTATTATAGCATATACTAAACCACAGGTTGGTGGATACTGTGCTTCGTGAGTGTAATTGTTCAATCTTTCTTTCTCCCTCTCCCTCTGAGAGAAAGCAATTTTCATGACGAGGGATGATGGTTCCTAGTCCTTTCTGTCGTCTATCCTGCAATCGAGTGCTTTTCTCTGATAGCTGGGTTCTCCCTCTGTTTGGGTGGAGACAGCTGAGCTTGCACCTTCCATCTTTCTGCTCTGTAATTTTGCCTTAAAATTTCTCCATGAGATCCTCAGCAATCCGTTTATCAGCTCCCTGTGGAGGCAGGAGGTAGCAGTGCCAGAGGCAGTCTCACTCAGAGAGGAAGATTGGTTATGATCCAGTGCTGGTGCTTGACCTGCATGCTCCTCAAGCCAGGGAGGGCTTATAGAAAGTGGCTACTGCATGGCCTGTAAGAGTGTATATGTGAGTGTGTGTATGTGTCTGCAATATGGGGTGAATTGAGTAGCCTAAATCCATATTTAAATATTGTCCACTTATTGAAATTGTGACTCAAGTAAAAGTATCACTATCAGAAACTCAAAATGTATCAGCTGAAAAACTCATTAAGTACTGAGTAATGCATGGAACTGCAATGGAACATCGTAGTACATTTAGCATCTTTAAGTATAGGAAATTAACACTATTTTCTGTGAGTGGGTGATGGAAAAAATTCACAATACCTAAGGACATTTTCATGTTACTTGAAATGCATCACAATATTTAGTAGGAATTGACCGAAATTTCAGCCACCAAAAATTTGGGATTTAAAAAAAAAAAAGATTATGTAGGTCTACAATGATGTGCTAAAACACTAAATAAATCATTTGAATGGTAAGGAAAAGAAGGAATAGTGATTTAAACACTGTTTTTCTTCTGCACCAGTCAGCACAGACACATTCAAACAACTTGAACAGCAGCAGATCAACAGTGAAACACTCAAGCCTGGTCTGCTGTAGTTACATTCAACACTTGTCTTTCACTTAACTCAAGTCTTTTAACATACGATTTAATGAAGTGAAAGAAATTGCATAAACAAAATAAATGTTTTTTACTTTTTGAATGTCATTTCTGTAAACACACATTTTTTGGATCCTGCTAAGATTCATGGATTTTTCTTCTCTTAATGACGAAAAGTGACCTGTGTGCTATTAGACCCTCTTGCTGGAGAAACATCTAACTGCTAGGTGGGAATTCCAAAGCCAAGTCTGTAGGCTTTAAATGCATTTGGAAAACAATGAACAATGAACAATTATATTTTCATAATTTTACAACATTTAGTATTTTTCAGTTTCAGTTTTTAGCTGAAAATATGAATTTCTGATTTGGTTTTGGTCGAGAATCTTCAGTTCGGCACATCACTGATAGTTTTTTTATGTCATTGGAAAAGACAGAAAATAACTAATAGTGTCATAAAAATTCTGAATATCACAAAAAATACATACACAATATCAAAAAGTTGGGTTGATTCTTAGGCCATGTTTCACATGCTGCACAGCACTGAGTTGAATGACATAGGACTAATTATGCTCATGAAACACTGGAACATGCAGTTGATTAGTGATTTTTAAGTGCTGATGATGTCCACAATATGCTTAGGAAAACTTACTGTGATGTAATGTGATGTAATTTATCAATATTAAATCATATTTCCCTCTTTTTAGGATATATTCAGTCCACAATGGAATGCTAAACCGTAAAAATGAGGGGTCTGAACAACTAGCAGTACAGATACTGCCACTAACCTAACAGGAACTAGTCAACATTTAGGGTATGAGTCTATATTATATAGCTGAGTACGGCGGAATTCAGAGTTGGTTGGGGTGAAATATGAAATATTTGATTTTGAAATGACCACAAAACATCATCATTTTAAACTGGATGTGACAGAATGTGACAGAAAAGAGACAACGCGGCTGCAGCACAAGAGGAAGCACACATTATAGTCTATAAGACCAGCTTATGAATATGAGTCAGATTTACCTCAGTATATTTCAGGTAGCCTTACTGAGCTGAGGCAGATATTTTTGTCATATTATCAAGACATCACTCTGTCTAGTAGCTGAAGCACATTTGTGCACTGCTACCTCATATATTAATTATCACAAGCAGCCTACTTCAGATCTGGTTTCCTCCAGCTGTGTTTCTGTCAATGATGTCCGCAGAGAGAAGCTCTAATTTGGTTTTGAAGTTCGAAAAGTCAGAGTTGGGGTCAAGTTCTTTCACAGTCTGAGTAGCTTTGCTTCCTGCACAACCTTCAACAACTCAAATGAGCATATTGACTGATTCAGATTAAAGGTTTTTATGACTTTCAGAAAAAAACTGCTTTTTACCAATGCAGTCAGTGATGGCTCTACCTAAGCCACATAAGCAGCTGTCTCAGCCTACAGGGGGCACCCTAACAACTTAAAAATCCTATTATCAGCAGTACATAAAGTACCCATTGTACCCATTGTTATTATTTAGCCTCTACCTTTATAGTATATCAACTGGCAAAATAGGGGTCCCGAAAAAAATCCTGCTTAGGGCCCCCAAAAGGCTAGATTTGGCCTCAACAGCAATGATAAACTCACGGCAGATGTGGGTGTGTGATCATGCTGTGCGGAGCAGACATGGCCATACCCCAGTAATCTCAAACTGCACAAAGAACTCCAGGAAATGTAGCAATATGCTTGGTAAATTCTGAAATAGAACTAAACAAACTGCAGAACGTCATGATTTTTGTTCTGATTGTTTGTTTGGAGGACTGTTTAAAACTATTTGACAGTGACTGATCCCCATTCATTACAAGTAACTGAGGAAATATCACTTGTTACTACCTACATGTGCATGCTGCTGGAGGCAGAGGTAGTGCACCATCTTTGTTATATTGCTAGATTGTTTTTTCTTTGTGTGGTGTTGTATGCTGATGCGGGCTGTGAATGGCACATCTCGCTTGTAGAAAAGAGCTCTCGGACAGGAGAGCTACCTTTGTATGAAAGCACTTGAAAGGACGGCTACGTAAAAGGTTGTTTTGATTCCATGTAATGGTCTGATCCAGTGCAAATGGAGCTGTATATTGGCATTGATGTAGGTTGGTGTGCTTGGCCCTGTACAGTAGAGTGCCAATTCTCTATTCAAACATTCAGAGAGTTTTTTGTAGTCACTTTTAAGGCATCGAGTCATGGCGTGCTGCATCACATCCAGCAATAAAAGGACAAAACAAAAGCTGTGAAAAGAGAGCGTGTCCTTGACGTACAAAATGGAAAGCAGAAGGCAGGATGGCATTGATATGACTTGTGAGAGTGATCAGCGATTTTATGGAGAGAGAAAAAAGATCAGGCTAGTGTAAATGACCAGCAGCGCATGGCCTTTGTGGGCAACTGAACTCTACCTACAGAGGTAGATGAAAGGTTTTTTAATTGTTTGAATGCAGCAAACTGCCTAATCTAATCTGGCAAAGACTAAGTTTTATTATCTGTTTCTGAAGCTCCACAGCTGAGTGTTTGCTTTGGTTTTAATTGAGCTAGATTAGATTTTAATGAAGAAAATTGATTTTAATCAGGCTAATGTTACAAATTAATATGCAAATATTGCAAATTAATCTCCACTGCTGCCAAAAATAACCACTAATGAGCACTGCTTATACTTTTCGTCACTTATATAGAACTGTTGCTTGAAGAATCTCTTTGAAGTGAATGTTGCACATCTAGAAAATAAAAATCATCATTATCTGTTTGCATTGACTTTCAGTTAGAGCTCAGTTTGGCTTTCACTCACAACTTTGTCAGTTATCTTGCCTCATGTTGGGATCATATGCTAAATGTTGTCGCATTTGTGAATGTATGTGTCACTATGGATGAAACTGCTGGATTGGATTACTGTGGAGTCTAATGAAAGGCTGTGTGATATGGTAAAAATATGACATTGTAATACTTCAAGACATTTTCATGATACATGAATTTGCATCATAATTCATTTTTCTGAGGTTTGATAACTTGGAGTAGACAAGAAACTGTGGTGGCAGAAATAAAAAATACGATCAAAATTAAGAAAAGTCATTTTTATTCAGTGTTTCTATTTATTCAACTAAATCCAATTAAACTAATTATGTATTCTATGTAATGAAACATGCAGTTTGCCAGTGTTCTTTAAGTACCGACAATGCCCACAGTATACTCAGAAAAACAAATTGTTACAGATTATGATTTATCACAGTATCAACAAATATTGTGAAATTACCCAGCCCTAGTCCAGTGTACAAGGGGAGAATAGATTGAACACTACACAGATATTGGTAGCATGCTACATAACACAACTAGAATGAATACAGACTCTGGACTGCCACTGAAGTACATTCCTAACATTTCATTGATTTGGAAAAATAAGGCTGCAATTCCCTTTTAACTTTTGTGGTTTCGTTTACATTGATTGCACTGATGATGTTTATTTGTTACTGTATTCTTTGAATTTATAGCCTTTATACATTGTGCCAACATCCTCATAATGTGTGACTGCCAACCCCTTGTTGGGGCTGACTGGCTCAAGTGCACATCATGACATGTCATGAATGCACAAATTCCTGAAAATATTTTCAGACATTTCATTTGTCCGTTTTCATAGCTAAGATGTAATATTCCATTTGCTCCTGGTTGGACTACCCCAGTGGTTCCCAAACTTTTTACACTCCCATACCCCTTAAGACATTAAAACCTCCTGCTGCGTACCCCTCTCACTCCTTATACATACACATGCACATATTTCCATGATGCATATGTTAGACATTTATCCTTATAAAATTAGTCCCCCTTAAAAGACCAAGCGTTTATGATGCGATGACACTGTACACTAGATATGCCGAATAGATCATTTACAAGAGCACAATGTTCTATATCAGGGCACATATGCACGTGTGAGAGAGTTTGCGGCTGTAAAATTAACAGGGAATAACAAAATACTCACAAACATGCGACAGATCACACTTATCACAGTAACATCAGCTCTTTAGTTTTGACAGCCCTACAGCTCCAACCAGCTCTGGGAACGTGTGATAGCACTAATCAGGGCAAACTAATACTGCAAAGTAAACCATGTCTGTGAAAATGAAGCTAACAGGGTAACTACAGTTAGTAAATGATACTGCATTCATGCCAATAACAGTGCAGATAAACTTATAAATGAACTGTTCATGAAGTTAGTTTCTTCAAAACACACAACACACAGAAGGAAATGGAATAAAACACCTTCTTTCAGCGTAGCCTTTTATACAGTTAACAGCAATAGACCTATTAGAGTGAGGGTTTGTCATGTGCTGGATGTTATAAATATCCCACATACTCATCACTCATCACTGCATCAGAGCGCAGGGCTAAATCTGGTATTGGCTTTAGATCAAACTCAGTATTCACAGATCGGCTCATAGCACTTTCAGTGAGGATCTCTTGTCCAAGAGTTAGGAAGTGCAGAGATGTTTGTGTGGTCTATATCGGGGAAGGATCTGTGTAATTGTGTAGCCAGCTGATAGTATAAGTCAAATGTCAAATTTTTTTCCAAACCCATCATTTGGTGTACCCCTGGAGGTATGTGTACCACAGTTTGTGAACCACTGTGTTATCTTGATATATGATGTCTGTGGTACGTTGCAGAGAGAGAGTGAGTAGAGCCATCCCTTTTTGTACAGGTGTTCCCCAACTATTCATATTTTCTATTATCACCATATTATATATGTTTGATTGTAGTGGATTTTATAGCATTTCTTTTCTGAACTGGTTCTTTGTTAGACAAAGTCAAAGGGTTCACAGATTGCTTTAGGCATAAATGGTCCTGTCTATCATTTTTCAGATTTTTGAAGAAATTGCATCTAGAACATGTCTTGTCTTAAAATATCAAAATTCAACTGAAGTATATTTATTCTAGCATGTGTCACCAGCTCATGTGCACTCATGACTACTTGCATTTTTCTTTAATAAAGGCTTAATGAAGCTTAGCTCTGCCCACACTAGACACAAACACATCATGTCACATGTAGCATATGCAGAAATGTGCCATGTTTACTGAGATCCCTCTGTGTGGTGCTATTTTGAGTCCTTTTCTTATAATCATTTTTCTCAGATTCAGTTCTTCTCTACATGTCATTAATAAAGTTTTACATGTTCATTCCTGACCCTGTTCTGGAGGATACCACAGAAGAATTCTCTAATATAATGCTGTGAAGTCAACCT